>NC_134403.1:293139603-293439603 GCF_038048845.1 Mixophyes fleayi | reverse complement strand
TATTTTTTTTTATGTTAGAAGGCAGTCATGATATATGTGCAGTTAATCGCTAGACTTTATACAGCGTCAGATTTGTCCCAGTTCTGTAGTAAACGCAGGACAGTGCACTTCACATGACTACACACACGCTCTTGATGCTGCAATCAGGTCATCTACTGTCGATGCTTCTGTAATTGCGTGGCTTGGTGTTGCATATATTAAAGTGACACGACACCTTCTGAAGTACATGGAAAATTATATATATATATCCCAATCTATGGTTCTATGGAATTATGCCTCTGTAGTGGTCTACACACTTACCTGCTTCCCTTTAGCTCTACACTGACATCTTTTTCTTTGTCTTGGTGTCGCTGTCATTTTGCTGGCTAGCTGTCTATGAAAGCTCTGCATCTCCGAGTTAATGAATCCCTGCATGCGGCTCTGCAGCATAGTGAGGCACTGCCCAGCTTTTATCCAGTTCTTGTACTCCCTGCTGTTCAACCTCCTCATAAAACCGGCCAGCGCCATGGTCACTATAATTTACACTGGAATATAGCTGCAGCATAACAGATATACAAATAGCACGAGAGTGATTCCGGGGCAAAGCTGAGCTAACTCCACCCAAGGTTTTAGACTATCTGACATGCAATATATGTATGTATGTCTCACGTTACCAGGCTGAGACTTCTCAGCCTGGTAACTGTTACCTCTACATGATCTCATTAAAAATCACCTCTAGATAATGAACTAAATGTAGTTCCTGCGGAGACAAGTCCTGCAGATAATGAAAGTGTTTCCTGTTGTGTAGCAAGTACATATAAAACTTATGTATGTGTGACAGATGCAAAAATTATATGACTAATTCTGTAGAATAGACTACACAACAGGGTGGGTCGCTATTGTTTTGTAGATGCTCGGGGGTCTATGCATCAAGCTAATTTCCACTTAAAATATATGGCTGTTTCTGTATCTTTTAAGAATATTTGCTATGTATTAACTATCTAATGTAGATTTCACAGGAAACCTCCTCCGTTTAGGCTAATATTGAGCAGCATCGCAGTCCCCATAGATTAATATGGGGACTGCGATGTTCTGCAATGCATCAAGCTTTGCTAAGCTACGCATTGCAGACAGATAATGCCATCCTGAGATGGCGTTACCTGTCATTTCTTATGGAATTGTGCTGAAGGCTCTCTGGCTTCGCAGAATCTGATACATGGTTAGTGCTGTGCGCATACTTCTTCCCGTCACGCTGGCGGTAAGCAGGAAAATGGGATCACTGTGCTGTGGCTCCCAGAGTAGTCTTGGGATGATGCATCCTTGCGGTACCTAAATATGCATCACTACAATGTGCAGCGATGCATATTTAGTTGAACCGCATCAAATTGATGCATAGACCCTTTAGTATAGTGCAACTGTTGAAACTTAAAAATACATATGTTCTTTCTGTTGGAGTAACTAAAGGTAAATCTATAAAAAAAAATATTATTTCCATAACCTCCTACTTCCGCACACCAGTTTATGCTGCTGCTCAACCTGACCCCAAGGTATAGGACTTGTTTCTAACAATTGTCCACACGCCATGCAACATGGTGGAGTCACTTTCAGACATGTGGAAATTGGACCAGACAGACCAACATGCCCAATTTATAACCATTTGATTTTGATCAAATTACTAGCCCCATCATCTGCAGGACTTGTCTCCGCAAGAACTACATTTGGTTCATTATCTAGAGGTGATTTTTAATGAGATCATGTAGAGGTAACAACACGATCAAAGCCAGAATTATAGTCAGGGACTCTGCACCTTCCAAATAAAAACAACATATCTGCCCATTTTCTGACTAGTATAAAAAACAAATACAGAAGTGGAAGTTGCTCAATCAATTTATAGGCTCATAGCAGGTGCTTGAAAGGGTGGGGTTATCCTAAAAGGAACAAACACACAAATAATTCTCCCAGCACACTGCTATAGCCAGCAAAAGACCTGCCTTTTCTACTGTAGATAAAAATGCAAAAGTCTTTTTTGCACACAACAGACAAAAAAAAACCCCATAAAGTATTTGCTTACTGGAGAACTATAAGGCATTGCCCTAAATACACACTGTCTGTGAATTATTCCAACATTACTACACACCAGAAACCGGAATCTTTATTTCTGCTTATAGTTATAAAGAATGAAACAGACATTGGATTAATGACCCTGCATCTTTGCATATACACTGATCAGCCACAGCATTAAAACCACCTGCCTAATATTGTGCCGCTCCTCGTAGTGCTGCCACGACAGCTCTCACCCTTCGAGGCATGGACTCCACAAGACCTCTGAAGGTGTCCAGTGGTATCTGGCACCCAGACATTAGCAGCAGATCCTTCAAATTCTGTAAGTTGCGGGGTGGGGCCTCCATGGCTCTGACTTTTTGCAGCACATCCCACAGATGCTCCATCAGATTGAGATATGGGGAATTTGGAGGCCAAGTTAACACCTGGAACTTGTTGACATGTTCCTCAAACCATTCCTGAACAGTTTTTGCAGGGTGGCACATTATCCTGCTGAAAGAGGCCACTATCATCAGGAATTATCGATGTCATAAAGGGGTGTACTTGGTCTGCAACAATATTTAGGTAGGTGATACGTGTCAAACTAACATTCATATGAATGCCAGGACCCAAGGTTTCCCAGCAGAACACAGCCCAGAGCATCAAACTGCCTTCTCAGAGTTGCCTTCTAACCATAGTGCATCCTGGTGCCATCTCTTCCCCAGGTAAATGATGCACACGCACCTGCCACCTCCACATGATGCAAAAGAAAACATGATTCACCACCAGACTAGGCACCTTCCATTGTTCCATGGTCCAGTCCTGGTGCAGTAGACAGGGGTCAGCATGGGCACTCTGACCAGTCTGCAGCTACGCAGCCCCAAATGCAGCATGCTGCGATGACTGTGCTCTGACACCTTTCTATCATAGCCAGCATTAACTTTATCAGCAATTTGTTCTATAGTAGTTCTTCTGTGGGATTGGACCAGACAGGCTAGCCTTTGCTCCCCATGCGCATCATTGAGCCTTGGGTGCTCGTGACCTTGCCACCGGTTTACTGATTGTCCTTCCTTGGACAACTTTTGGTAGGTAGTAACCACTGCATAACAGGAACACCCCACAAGACTTGCTAGTTCGGAGATGCTCTGACCCAGTCTAACCATCACAATTTGGCCCTTGTCAAAGTAGATCCTTACACATTTATTCTGCTTCTAATACAGCAACTTCAAGAACTGAATGTTCATTTGCTGCCTAATATATTCCAGCCCTTGACAGATGCCATTGTAACGGGATAATCAAGGTTATTCACTTCACTTGTCAGTGGTTTTAATGTTGTGGCTGGCAAGGGTTTTACAGATTTGTTTAGGGGTTTCTCTCAGTCGGTAACCTAACGTTACTCACCACTGCTACTGATGCTGCTTGGTCACCAGGCAAACACTCAGGTGCCCATGGTACCCAGTTGTCGCTGCCAACACCAGGCTCTTTCACCGGCATCTTTAACTGCTTGCTTCTGGGTGGTGTTTAGCTGCTGTAGCATCGCTTTGCTGGTTACTCTAGCTGGATCCTCCTGACCCCTTACCTTGGATCAGGACAGCGGAATAGCAAACAGAGCTTTCATTCAGGACACTGAGGTCTACACAGCACAACCAGGGGATAGATGAAAGTGCGAGCTCTTATCTGTAGGTCACAGTGTAGAATAGGATCTTTAGAAATAGTGATGTTTATTTGTGCAGAAATAGCTCTTTACAGAGCTGTTAGTCAAACCAACACCCCAACACCTTAAGGTAGATGTAACAAACCTTACATGAAGTTTTTTTGCCATTTATGTATACAGTTCTAAACACACATGTTGGCAGCGGGTAATCTACCTCCGTCCTCCTAATTCTTGGTAGATTCAGTTATCTTGCATGTGAATAAAATGTTTTCCCCACTGTCCATTCCCTGCCAGGGTCACAGGAAGCTCAGACCACCACGTCCACCCTGGCCAATTTAATCGTTAAATCTGCTACTCAAAATAGCTTCCAGGACTTCTCAACCAAGGTCTAGTGCCATCTCTAAGTAAAAATTGTCACCAAGAGCCGAACCAGCAGACCTCAGGCTATAGTGTGGGCCTTATGCTTTCCAAGCTACAGAAAGTCCAGTGTTCAGCTTGCCTACTAGAAAATCAGGCCCCTCCTACATGTGAACCCTGCCTGGAGATACTAAGATGTCACCTGGTTCCACAACTCTGTGCTCACACAAAATGCTGCTGGGACTCCTGAGACCGCTGCGATGATCCCTCAAACTGGGCCAGCCAGCCCGGAATGGGTACCAAAGAAGCAGGAGCAACTCGGCAGACTTCATCATCCACAGTAGTTTTAATATTTTAACTTTCTTTAAAACAGTCAAAATGCACTTGCACATTATTATATACAAGGCACCTTGGCCCTGCAAAACAGTACAATGGGCACACTACAGAAGACCTAGCTTGCAGGGTGTATGTGTAAGGGGAACCGGTCACAAGGAGATTTGGGATAAAGAGGGGAATTGCCAGGTCATGGAGCGGACGTGGTTTACTGTCTGGAAATTCCATTTGGATTTTTTTAAAATATTGACAAGCATAACATGCAAAGAATGGGTCTTTTTATCTGTACTCTAAATATTTGGAATACAAAATTGCATGTTGCTAATTAGCTCTTTCATTGTGTGCACACATTAGAAACTGTAATTTCATTCAGTGCCTCACAGGCTCTACAGTCACAGACATTCAATCAGAATCTATGTGCCTTGTATGTGTGACATGCAGTGGTGCACCATGCCACAAGGTCAGTAGTAGCTCTGGTGTCCATAGTGCACGATTTGTAAAGTCAGTGAAGTCAACTCTGTGCATGAGCAGCCAGCTACAGGGGCCTCCACTTGTCACAGAAACCACTGGAGACACCTGCCCTCAGCTCTAATCGCTCCACAATCACCCTCTTTGTTGGTTTGCTGTCAGTGGCAAAAAACGAGCTGTATTGGGGTGAAAAAGACAGTTGTGGGAGACCCTGACTATGCCTGCAAGCCAAGTCAGGCAATGCTTTATTACAACCAGCAAGATGGTAACAAAGAATGAAAGGGAGTAAACTACAGGGTACCTGTAAATGACTGTATAGAATTAATGCATGTACACATTTTCATGTATCTACCCATAAATAATTCAGAGCAGGTTTTAATCCTGTAGATGTGTCACATGGACTCTATTGCTTTTCCAGCTACAAAAGAACTAGCATTGTTAATACACAATCACTCCTGGTACACTCCTCCACGCTCCTTTAACACATAGTAACATTTCTCCTGCCCTTCAACCTATCACTATAGAAGTAAAAGAGCATTATGATCACTAGAGGTCTCTAGTTGGAAAAGTGCTAATGTTTAAAGTGACATTGCGACACTATCATTTGGTGGCCCAAACCCAAAATAAAGCACAAGGTGCCCGGAATAATTTTAGGGCATCATCATCTGTTTGATGTTTGAAGAGACACATTCCTACTTAGAAAAATTAGAGTGAAGCAGGCGCTTTCTTAACACATCACATTATTCCCTTTCATTTTTGCATAGATGCACACAGGCCACTAAAAGAGCTGCTTGCTGATATTTCCACCTGACAAAACGTATTTCCCATGGGTTATATACCTGCCAATTAGATAACAGCTATAGCCAGATTTATGATTTATTTTAAGTATAAGTCTTCACAAACATCTCATCAGTCAGTGGATAACAGTACCCATTGTTTAAAAACAAAACATAAAAAAGCCTAGCTCTCCAGGGTTGATGATTACCGCACTCTATTCAGAAAAAAGGAGCCGACAAATGAGCAACAGCATGCACAAGCTGGGCATTGCGTGATCGTCGAGATTGTTTGAGTGCTGGACTTTAACTTTGAAAATTCAGCTTTGTCTGTAATTATACTTTAAGGACCATACATCTACTACATTGGGTATCTCTGCCATACAAATACTGACCAGACATACCACAGCTACCCTGCAAAATTTGTCAAATGTGTGTTAAAATTATACTGGTTGTAAACAGCTTGATAGGGCATTTGGCATTTTAAGAAATTTGTGCTATTCACATTCAGAACAGCTGAGAAGACAACACTATTGTTTAGATCAGTGGTTTCCAAAATTTTGCAGTTTGCAACACCTTTAGAGTCTCCATAATTTTTTCAAGGCATCCCTCCAAAATAATTACAGAGCAGTCCCATTTTATAAATAGCTAGGTGAAAAAAAACGTAATAAGTATTTAGGTCAGGACAGAAATACTTATTTAGTTGTATGCAAGAATACACATAAATCCAAGGAAAAATAATATTTTTAGATATTTTTTTTCAAATATATTTCTGTCAAAGAATAATTTACAGCTAACTCACTCTGTGCCCCCCTCTGCATCCACACACTGTGTCCCCTCCATCCTTTCATGGCCAGGAAGAGAAAAAAACCCAACAAATAATCATCATCATTTATTTATATAGCGCCACTAATTCCGCAGCGCTGTACAGAGAACTCACTCACATCAGTCCCTGCCCCATTGGAGCTTACCGTCTAAATTCCCTAACATACACACACACAGACAGAGACTAGGGTCAATTTTGATAGCAGCCAATTAACCTACCAGTATGTTTTTGGAGTGTGGGAGGAAACCGAAGCACCCTGAGGAAACCCACGCAAACACGAGAACATACAAACTCCACACAGATAAGGCCATGGTCGGGAATTGAACTCATGACCCCAGCGCTGTGAGGCAGAAGTGCTAACCACTTAGCCACACGTCCCAATCGGGCAGCGCCCGGGACCCAGCATCCTCTCTCTCTCGCCGCTTGTCACTGAATGTCGGGCGTGATGATGTCACGCACGACATTCAGTGAGAAACGAGGATGGTTGCATGGATGCTAGGTCTCGGGCGCAGCCGGATTGGGAAGTTTGTTTGTTTTTTCCCTCTTCCTGTCCACGGCACCCCTGTGACAGCGTCGCGGCAGCCCTGGGCGCTGAAGTGCAGTTTGGGAACCTAGGGTTTAGAGAAACATATTTGCTGATAAGTAACACAACATCTACGAAAACTCGCTCGTAAAGCTGAACATCGTAAATCTTGTACCGCTAATGATTTCAGCGCATACACTACTATCTACCACTCCTATCGACGTGCTCTGGCCACTGCTAAACAAGCATACATCCAATCTCTCATCTATGCTCAGGCTTCTAACCTCAAACGCCTTTTTAACACATTTAAATCTCTTCTAAATCTCCAACCCCAAACCCCTTCGACTACCATCAGTGCCCAGGATCTTGCTTCCTATTTCAAGGACAAGATTGATAAGATTAGACTTGAAATTATATCATCTCCCACGACTAGCCATCAGCTAAATTCCTTTGCAGCATCCTCTGACACCCTCTCCATTTGATCCCACAAATGAAGACAAAGTTTCTACTCTCTTATCTTCCTATGATCCCATACCCTCGTAAATTGTTAGGTCTCGATCTCACCTCTAACTAAAATCTGTAATCTCTTTCTACTGGTCATAAATCCCACCCCGCAAGCTCACTGCCTAGGTGTAATCCTTGACTCGCAACTATCCTTTGTTCCCCACATCAACTCTATATTTAGATCAGGATGCATACATCTAAAAAAAAACACATTTCCAGATTACGTACATAAGTCACACAAGACACTGCAAAAACATTAATTTATGCACTCATCTCCCGCATCGACTATTGTAATTCCCTCCATAATGGTCTTCCCAAAATCAGACCCTAGCCTCTACAATCTATTTTGCAAGCAGCGGCTCGATTGATTTTCCTTGCAAATCGTTTTACATCTACTGAGTCACTCTGTCAGTCTCTACATTGGTTGCCTGTTTTTCAATATAAAATTCCTCTACTAACATACAAGGCCATCAACAAAATTGCACCAACACACATCTCCTCACTTGTCTCAGAATATCTCCCAACTCGACACCTCCATTCTACACAGAATCTGCGTCTCTCTACCACTCTCATCACTTCCTTCCATTCCCGGTTACAGGACTTTTTTCGGGCTCCACCCATTTTATGGAATTCACTTCCCCCGCACCACAAGACTTTCCTCTAGTCTTCAAACGTTATCTGAAAACCCACTTCTTCAGACAAGCTTATAATATTCCTCTACCACCCTCTTAATCTCCCTCGGTTACCCTATTACCATCCTCTACACAACATAAGACAACAACCCTCTGACCAACAGTTGTGTGACTGAGCATACTGCCCACTTTATACTTTGTAACCTTTGCATTCTAGCTGGACAAATACTCAATATGATGTAGCACTTACCCTTGTGTATCAAACCATTGTCCCATAGATTGTAAAGCTTGCAAGCAGGGCCTTCTTACCTCTATGTATGTATTACCCAGTATTGTTTTATTACTGTTTGTTCCCAATTGTAAAGCGTGCTACCTGCTGGTGCTATACAAATGATGATGATGATGATACAAAGGGCAGTCACCTCCTTTAAAAATTGGCAGGGCCGCCATGAGAGCCATCAGGACTAGGTACTGCAACTTCTTGGGGCCCCTTCCATAGCCTCCATTGAGGGCAGGGCCATAATGGACTGGGGACTCCTCCTACTACCCTTGCAGGCCAGGTCCTAGGACTTTCTACCAGCTCCCCCTTTCCCTCTTGATACCCCTGGTAACTGGGTTCTAGATGCCCTTTGGTTCCCCAAAGACCGGGCAGCTGTCTGGTGCCAAAAGAATAGGTATTGAGTTACTAAGGACATAGAATAAAAAATCTGCCATATAAGCTCCACAATCATACAGAATAGCATTTACTACTACAAAGGATAAGAAATACAAAAAGCAAACAAAATACCAACTTTGTATATAACTGGGAGGGGTGTCTGATTTAAAGTGGGCCACAAATTTGCAACCCAAATGCAGCCTATCCTGCGTGTTTGAGTGACGGGTCTTAAAATAGGTGAAACTCCAAACTACACTGTAAATATGCGGCTGGAGGAAAGATACAGGAATCGTCTCCATTTTGAAAAAACACAAATAAATATGAAGTAAAAAACAAACAAATTGCAAAATGAGTAACCAGCACCAATGCTATACAGCAGTCGCTTATCATTCAAACATGGCAACAAATGCAGGGTCCCACTGCAAAAGCAAGAACCAGCTCTGGGATATACCAAGCTGAGCTGATCACACTAAGGGAAACCAGCAACGTGGGCACCCCATTATTTGATATCAGCCCCAGCTTGGTCAGTGTGGTCCCTCTGTTACACTCCTTAATTGTAGTGGAACTTAACTAACTGCTCTGAACATTAACAGCCCAGAGAAAGGAAATCAAATGCCTGTAAAGCATCTGACAGACATAGTGGCAGTACTTACAATACAGTTGTTGATAAGTAGCACAAAGAGCAAAGGTGGAATCCCAATCTAAGGCTCCTATAAAAAAAACAAAAAACTCCCTAAAAATAAAAGCAGAGCTTCCACTTCTCTCATAGATGCAATTTAAATAGAAAAACACTGGTGAGTCAAAGGGAAAGTAGGGCCCTTTAAATACATTTGCTTCCTGTCCGTATTAAAGTTGGAGTCAAACTACAAATAGTATTGTCATGGAGCTGTAACAGAAAAATATTGTACAAACCTAACGTATGAAAATTGTCCATAACACCTTTCCCTTAAAGTGTATTATTTTAACCATACTTGCCCCTACTTTGGGCAAGTTCTTTCTGGGAGAGGGGCGCGGGTAGGGAGGGCGGCCAAATGCGCCATTTTAGCCCCCCCACAACAAAAATTTCGTTTTTCCGCGGGTGGTGGTTTGGGGGGCCTAAATTTGCGGTGAATCGCGTCATTTTGGGGCGGCAGTAGCAGAATGCTGTAGATTTGGCAGCTCTCCTGTGAGTCTGTGAGACTGACCCGAATTTCGGGAGTCTCCCGGACATTCTGGGACAGTTGGCAAGTATTATTTTAACCAATATGTATTTAATACACTTTATTTCTTTCACACTGTCATATTTTCTTCCTACCCTTTATCAGTCTTCCTCTCAAACTTGAAATAGTGCTGCTGCAAATAAGGCAAGCTCAGGGAGGACAGAAACCTCTAACTGTCTAGTTTGGGAAGGGGGGATGGGTCTGTCTGTATGAACCCTGTAAACAGATAAATGTAAAAAATGAAATCAGTGACCACTCTGAAGAGTTTAACAGACAGAACTTATCTGCCAACATAGCTTAAGGGTGAATAATCTTTATACATGTATATAGTGCCAGGAACTTTGAACACAGAAATGCTTCTAGCTAAGCAGCATTACAGCACTATTGCAGTTAGTGAGAGAGTCCAATCTAGCCCACACACACACCAGCTATGTATTACAGTCGCCTCCAAGCAACCAGAGACATAAAGCCATGTGTTTGAAGAAATTCACACTTGTACCTAAAAGAGAATTAGACATTTCTTCGCAGTGGAGTTCTAAAATAGTAAGAATTTAGATGTATAAGTCAAGTTTCTACAACTTTCAAGAAACCTTTAAAAGCAGACTCTATAGTGTAACTTTTTTTTTTTGTTTGTTTTAGGTATAATTTTGAAAGTGAAAAAAAAAGAAGAAAATAAATAAGATTTATTTTTTTTCTCTCAGAGGGCTGCTCATAGCGAGTCCACAGTCAAACCCCCTCTGCCACAACACAAACCTGACATCTTGGTTTGGACAAAGTAGCAGTACTATGTACACTCTACTAGAGAGATCACGTCAATTTTGCAAATTGAGCCAAATATAAAGAAAAAAAACCCCTACTAAAATAGTTTTTAAAACAAACTCTGCTCTTAACTAATGCACCTTCGGTATCCTAGGTACTTCACGCCCTTTTACCCTGTGCAATCACTTCTCTGATCCACTTTGCCAATGTGGGTTTGGATGGGGCATGTCCTTTGCGAGGACCTTCAGGAAGTCCAAATAGTTGCTTTGTCTTCCTAAGTTTTTTTGTCTTGATAATGTAAGCAGATATAGCTCTCACATCTAGAGTATGGAGACGTGTTTCGTCACTATTAGTGGGATGAGGGTAGAGAGATGGCAGAATCAATTCTTGATTGATGTGGAAGGAAGATACAACCTTGGATAGATACTCCGGATTTGTCCTCAAAATTACTTTATCTTCATAGGTATTCAGGAAGGGTTCTTCACACCATAGCACATGTATGACCCCTATTCGACGAGCCAAAGTGATTTCCACCAGAAGAGCACCTTCAGAGTCAGCCACCTGAGAGATATGTCTTGCAAGGGTTCAAAAGAATAAGCTGTTAAGGCGTCCAAGACAATATTAAGGTCCCAAGGGGCTAAGAATGGCTTCAGCCTCGGTCGTAACCTCTTCAGTGGCTGAAAAACCTGGAAGACGAGACCTTAAGATGATAACTTGATATCAAGAAGGATGCTAAGAGCAGATACTTGCATCTTTTAACGCAGCGGGTGCTAGTCCTTTAACAAAACCATCTTTGAGAAACTCTAACACATCCGGCACACTGCAGACATGGAATCCTTTGCCATGTCCCTTGCCCAACAAATTAATTTTTCCAAATTCTGTAATAAATCATAGAGAAATTATTTTCCTGGCCTGAATAAGAATGTCTATTACTTCATCTGTGACCGCTTTGTATTTAAGTAATTGCCTCTAAGATTCCACGCCATCAATCTCAGGGAGTTTGGATTTGGATGTAAAACTGGACCCCGATGTATGAGATCTTGCCTGACCGGTAACGGCCATGGATGTTCCAGCAACATTCTCTGTGCTACACCGATCCAGAGACGCCTCTGCCATGCCGGGAGGACTGCCATCACCTCCACCTTCTCTTTCCTTATTTTCCCAAGTACCTGAGGGATGACTGGAAAGGGGAAAAACACATACCCCAGCTTGAAATTCCACTTCATTGGCAGGGCATCTATCCCTAGTACCTTGGCATTGCTTCCTGTGGCCATCAAGTCTATCTGTGGCGTTGCAAATCTGCATTGTATAAGTTGAATAACTTCTTTGTGCAGCTCCCCTCTCCTGGGTGGACTTGGTGTCTGCTTAAGCAGTCCGCCACTACGTTGTCTTTGCCTGCTACGTGAAGGGCTGAGAGAGATTTCAGGTTCGCCTCTGTCCATTCCATTAATGCGGTTATTTCGGGCAACATTGCCCTGCTCTTGGTAACACCTTGCTTGTTTTATGAAGGCTACCACAGCCCTGTTGTTGCAGAACACTCGTATATGCTTGGTTTGTAGATAGGGCTGGAAGTACTGGATCGCACACCAGACCGCTCTCATCTCCAAGATGTTTCCCTGAGAAAATCTCTCTTCGTCTCGCCAAGTGCCCTGCGTGACCATAGCTTGCATGTGAGCACCCCAGCCTACTGAACTGGCATCTGTGGCAAGGACACACCAGTCTGGTTCCAAGACAGTCACACCTTGCTTTCTCAGGCCTGGGAGCTGCCACCAACGTAAGGACAGTCTTGCCGGTCTTGAGAGGTTGACTTTGGAGCCTAGAGACCCCACTGTATGATCTTATTGCACAAGGAGGTCTGATTGAAGATCTCTCATTTGCCATCTTGCCCACGGGAGGATTCCTATTGTTGAGGAAAACATTTCTAGGAGGCACAGCCATGTTCGTGCTGACACACTAGGTTGAATTTGAACTTGGTGTGCTAAGGACTGGATTTTGTCCATCCTTTCTTGAGAGAGGCAGACTTTGTCTGTTCTTGTATTTATTTGCACTCCTAGAAACACAAGCTGTTGTGACAAGGTGTCAGATGGCTTTTTGATACATGGACCAACCAACCGTGCTGTTGCAGAAACTGGATTACTTGGGCTGTAACCTCCAAGGCTGCTTCTTCTGACTTTGCCGAAATTAGAATATCGTCCAGATACGGCCACAAAGTCACTCCTCTTTCCCTGAGTGCTGCTATGAGAACTATAAGGACCTTGGTGAATGTTCTTGGAGACGTGGAAAGGTCAAACAGGAGACAAGTGAACTGGAAGTGACGTCCTTGAATGCAAAATCTCAGAAACTGCTGGTGATGAGGTGTGATTGGAATATGGAAATATGCATCTAATAAGTCTATTGCTGTCAGAAAATTTCCTATTTCCACTGCCTTGAGTATTGTGTTGACAGATTCCATCCGGAAATGTCTTGCTCGCACATAGCAGTTGAGAGCCCTTAAATCTAGCACTGTCGTGAAGGCACCTGATGGTTTCTAGACGAGGAATAGTCTGGAATAGAACCCCATGTTTTCCTGACTTGACGGTACTGGTAAGATAGCTTTTGTTTTCACCAAAGCCTTCCTGGGCTTACCCATGCGCGCGTGCGTCATTGTCCTGCGCGTGTGATTTCAGTGTGCAGGCCTATCGGCAGTCTTGCTAAACTTCAAAGAGGCAGACTTGTCCAGCACTTGCCCTGCTGGTGCTGTCCTCCACAAAGCCAGCTCAGAAGAAAGCCAGAAAAACCTCCAGGTAAGCCCTCTCGAATAAAACTAAAAATATAACAACAAACACTCACTACACTACCTGTCCTCTATACACTGCTGAGACAGGAAGAAAAGATACTTGAGGAAGAGGAGAAGCTACCTTATATAGGAGCCAGTTGGGACAAAATTCTTCCTGTCTACACTAGCGGATTAGGGATTAACCCATTGTAAGGGCTGCCATGGAGTAGGGAAAGGAAAACACAATGTTTTATTGAAGTAGTCCCATGTTTTCACAGCAAACCCAAGCCTGGTTTTTCATCTAATTTATTAAATATTGCTCTTGTGAGGACATGTTCTCAACACACCCAGAACTTTTTATGTATTAGGACTTTAAGCAGTCATATTAAAATACAGTTTCATTATAAAGTCTGTCACAGTTTTACAGTATCCAAAATGACAAATTCTTTAAAAAAAAAAAAAAAAAAGTCTGTTACACCAAAGAAAACACATTTACAAAACAAAAAAAAAATCAAAAACAAAGTTTGGCGTTTTCAAATTTCGTTAGGTATAAAACAGAATATTAAACCTGTTCCCGGCAAGCAGTTATTTTGGAGTCTCCATCATAGCTTGAAATGGGTTGTAGTATAACACTATACAACAGCACTATACAAATTTTTTTTCTTTTTCTTTTTTTAATCAATTATATATAATTTCTGGTGAAAGAAGTGCATTTTTGAAAAATATCTGCCACCTTTTGTGTCGTTGTTCTTACAGACAAAAATATCAAATGGCAAATAGTCCCTTGTCCAAATATATTTTTATCTGAGCAAAAAAAAAAAAAAAAGATAATAATCCATGCGGTTTGCAAAATAGTGTTCAAGGTCGACCACCAGGTGATAGCGTCAGATTAGCCATTAGATCACGCACTGCAGCAAATATTGTACATTCACCTGTGAAGAAAGGAAAATGTATGAGAAATATGATTAAAATATAATATTTATAGAGACACCGAAAAACCATCAAGGAAATTATTACTTTTTGTGCTTAGAAGTGATATGTAGAAGTCAGCTTGGAAAGTAATGTAGTAAAATTGCACATAGCCGAAGCGGCCGTTTTGTGTGTTGAACCAATATTCATGAGCAAATCAATTCACCAGGAACCAGGGACATCACTGAGACACAGATAGTTCAGTTTACAAAATAAATATTGTATCATCCGTCAAAATGGCTGCCTCCCCTTTGTGGGGCACTGTAAAATACATTTACTATTAGATTTGTTTGGATTGTCTTTAAAATGACCATTTCGGTCAATGTTGCTATGTATGTCCATAGTTACACTTGACTACAATAAAAAAGGAGTGAAGCTGGATATACCGGTTTACAGTCAGCAGTGTGGGCGGGTTTGACGGGATTAAGATATTTCACTTCAAGGTAAAAAGTATCACTAAATTGAAATTATTTGGGGAAACGAGATTAAATAAAGCATGCTTCTAGTGGAGAGGGTTTATGGCAATTTACAGCACAAATCTCTGAATTGGAGGCTAATAAAAAAGAAAATACAAAACTCAGAATTCGTACAAATAAGGAGATTAGAGAGAATATAAGGTGGGTACCTATATTCTCTCTAAGGTATTTTTTTTTTTTTTTAAATAAAACAAATTTGGATAAGAGAAGCAATTGCATTACAGTGGACCAGTCACAATGACATATGCATGACAAAGTACAACAGCACTATAAAATAGTTGCTGTTTTTATTTCTAACAGATGTAGTGGCTTCATAAGTTTCCTGACTCTAGGGGGGAATTCAATTGGCCGCATTACTGTAAAAAGTAACTCAGCCTGCGCACTATTACCGTTATTACGGTAATAGTACGCTTAAATACAGTTATTACGGTAGTTTCAATGCCGGCTTCTTGCTCGCAGCTCAGAAAGCTGGGTTAAATTTACCGTAATAACGGTAATAGGTTTAACGCTACGCTACTTCACGAGTAATTGAATTTCCCCCTGTATGTTAATAAAGACAGTTTTATGCTCAGTCATAGTGAGTATGTGCAAGATATTGGTGATGTGATCATCTGGTGGTTAAAGAACATTTATGCAGCCATCACTTACATAAACTCTTCCCTCAGAAAACGGGTAAATACTTAGCTTATTCATTCTACAGTAAATGTTTTGTTTACAGCATATGTAGTATTACAGTAATAAAAAATAGAAATACAGTATTGACTAGACAGCACCTCTCAGCTCTTTATTCTTAAAAAATGTTCATAACTTAAATATTTGTGAAATAAATAGGGATGATAAGTTCTAAGAAAAGCGGTAATGGCTCACCTGGACGTGGTGGATTCATCTCTGCAAACCTCTTTAGGATGTTGCTGACCATAAGTGGAGCTGCCACCGAGGAGTTCTGCTGACGGGGAATGTCTGCCTGCTGGGTTGTTCCTGATGCCATGTCATAGATGATGGGGACAATAATACTAACTGGCTCAGGGGGTACTGAAGTCTTTTGGGTTAGCTGAAGCTATGAATAAAATATGAATATAGGATGTTAAAAATAAAAAAACATATTTCACCAGAAAAAGGGCTGAAAAATATGCTTCTGGTACCAAACTGGGTTTATGAACATATTTGATAATAGTACACATTTTTTTTGCTAATATTTCTATTAATGATCTGTTCCTTGAATGGTTATAAAAGCTGGGTACACACAGATAGTCAATGTCAGATTAAGATATTATTAAACCCATTCATATTCGTTTCACCCTTTTATGACCCGACCAATTCAGACATTTATGCAATGTGTTACACAGAATAACCTTTACTACCAAGTCTAACCATACGAATTGTATATTTTTTGTCTCTAATAAATACAAATTATAATACTTACAAAAAACAGCATTTTTGACTTCAGCACAACAGCAGGAGTCCCCGGGGGAGCAATTGGGGGAGCACTGGGAGGGATAGTTAAGCAGAACTGTACATTCCATTTCAACTGCGTTGTTTGATCTGGGAACTTTAAAAAAAAGAAAAAAGAAAAAGAAATAAAAATAAAAAAATAAAAAAAAAAGTTAGTATCACATGTATTGATAGAAGAAATAAAAAACCACTGAAAACAAATCAAGAAAACAATTAAGGCTTAAGGTGAGGGCTAGTCCAAAACAGGAGTTTAAAAAAAACAACAAGCCACCAAAATGCGGTATACTAAAGGCTCTGTAGTGACACAGTTAAGGGAAAGCTTGGCGCCTTGCTTCAGAGCACTCCAGCTGTGAGAAAGGTAAAGCTTTCCCTTCATTGCTTTGTGTAACTCCATGCTGTGTTCTAGACCACCTGTGCACAGCTAGCCTAACCCTGCCCCTGAAAGGGCATTTAAACTGATCGTTGATTGGAGCTGCAGGGGAACGTAGAGGTCAGGGTGAGTTTGTCTCACATTTCAACACAGACAGACATCTCATAACTAGCATACTTTTCCCATTCATATTAACATTTAACACATAGTATATATATTCTTACCAGCTCTAGCTTCATTATGTGCACGCAGTCTCTGAGGATGTGCGTTGGTGCACCCAATAGCTTTGTAAAAGCTATTAGGGTATTTGCTTTGAAGGGTGGGCCCGCAACCTAAAATAAATAAAAATAAATTAAAAACAAAAGTAGTGTACACTCATTCAAGTTGAAAAGTTTTCAAAATTCCTACTTTCTGCATATCTTCAGCAAATGCAGTACAATTTCAGTTACAATTACAGGCATCCTTTAAACCTTAAACAGCAAGGAGACACAGGGAGATGTGATACCAGCTGTGAGAAGAGGATCTTGGCCAGTACTAAATTAAAGTGGGTTAGAGATGTTAAAGGGAATAGTAGTCAGGGAATCTAAACAGGTCTTATCAAATACTTGTGACATGTTCATATATCGATTTACTATTCACACAGTGATGGAACCCTGGAGCTCAACTACTTCTAGCAATGGATTAAGAGTATGATATAGACTTAACTGAAAAAGGTTTGTGCAAGTCTAGGGAAAATATTATTATAATATTATACTGAACAGACCTTGGGGGTCAAACTGTACACAGGTGCACATTTATGATTTAAGAATTTTAGGATCCTCTTTTTACGCCTTACAAATGACATGGGTGCATAACTAGCTAGTCCGGTTTTGAAACTAGGAATCATTTCAGTGCAAAAACACATTAAAACAATAACTATGAATTCATATTAAATGCAAAGTCACAGACCCACATATTTCAAATTTGGACCAGATTCATCCCATACTAAATCCCAAGCGTTTAAGACAACATTGAAAGTTAGATAACCGATAGGACAATTATCATGGCTGCTGCTGAAGTAAGTAAATCAAGTATATGATATATCAAGGTTTGTATTTTTATTTGCAAATATATAACTTGTTTGTCATTGTCTCTGCGTGACATACAGGAAATGTGTAACTGTGCTTTAAAAGCATTGTGTGAAATAGTATTGTAGAAAAACACATACTCTGGTCTCAAAGAACTTCTCTAGGACCTGCAGTTCCTCTGGCTTCCACTGCCCTGCATTCTCAGGTGTCACTTTCAGCTGCAGGGTCTGATTTGTAGCGGGGTTAAGAGCCACACGACATTTTAGAACATCAGTCTTGAACATTATCACCCCTGGTTCATTTGAGTTTATGAGCTGCAGCTGGAACAAATAATAAAATATATCTACAATACCAATTAAATTGAAAACCACTTAAAACCTGCTACATAATGACATCATTGCATGAAATAACAGCAGAGGGTTTGATAACAGTACAAACAATTTTGCAAACACTAAGCTACAAATGGAATACTTAAATGCCTTACTGGATTTATGACCCACTACATGGACACACTTCACACCCCACTGCAGAGTGACTCCAGAACTCTGAACTAGTAGGACTTTTACTCTTCCATCCCTAACAAATCCCTTCTTTTTATTACTTTAGCTTATCTTAATGATATATCCCCCGCCCCTGTAAAAAATTCTTGATGTAACAGTTCTTAAATGTTGTGCATTTTTCTCAGTCATTCATTTGTAAACTTGCCTGATGAAGGGGTCTCTGTGCTCTGAAAACTAGCAAATACAATATTTCTTTTTGGGTTAGCCAATAAAGATATCACTCCTATAATACTTTTGTCTTTTTTGACACGAAAGTATTTAACATCACATAACAAATAACGAATTGGATGATCACACTTTTTTCTTCATACACTGTTAATTTTACAGACAATTGGATAACTTTAAACCTAACAGGTATATTAACATGTATAGGCCTGATCCACTTTTGATTGTTCAGATATGGACAGAGACGGGTGGTAAATCCATCCAAACGACGACTGCTTATGAGGTCATCATCCAACAGGTCTAACACATGGTCTGTATTACTGAGCCATTTAGTTGACAAAATGGCCATATCTACTACAGCCTGTTTATGAAGAATGTTTAGTGTTAAGGTAATTAATGAAAAGTCCTAGGCTCATTTCCATTAGCAGATAAAGATAGGTCCCCATCAAGTTGATTTAATTATCACAACCTCTGGAAAGTTTTTCCTAAGGATGAAATTAGCAGATGGTCACAAATAGGATATATTTTTGTACTTTACGTTAAATCTGTTTTCCAAGGCTGTAAGGGAACAAATACAGTGGGTTATGTTGGGTGGGACTCTCTCCCTTGTAAAACTCTCTTTCCCCTGCTGATCAGTTTACCACTAGCCCAGCAAGGAGAAAAGAACGAAGAGGAGCAGATTCCTTTCCTCCAGCGGCATCAGAAAACCCCCAGATCGCGATGGGGTTTTCTTAAACACTTAACTGCAGAGGACAAGTGGGACTTAATATTCATCCTTAATTCATCCTTAATATGACCCAATATAGTGCTAAGGACGACTCCCACTAAAGGAGTTAAGAAGTTCAAAACATTCCCCCATTTCTTCTTCAGTAGCAGAGGAAGCACAAAGCCATCCTGAACAGAAGGGAAGAAAGTAGAAAAACAGCCACTTAGAGGACTTTTCCACCAAAGTCCACCTCCAGAGAGATGGCAAAGTCCACCTTGTTAATCTTTGAAAAAGCACGTTGGACAAACATCCCTGGTCAAGTATGCCGCAAGTCCAGATGTAACAAAAACCCCGTTATAGAAAAGGCCTGTTTGGATATAGCAACAGATTGATCAAGAGGAGGTGCAGCATCTCCCTTCTTATGCCCATAAAAAAAATACAAGCCTTTAACAAGACTTCTGTGTCCTGGACAAGTAAATTCATAGACCGTGCTAAACATCCAGAGAAAATTAGTGTCCTCCTTGGGGTGGAAAGACAGCATTGTGTGAATGGCTGTTAAACCCAATGAAAACAATATTCAAAAGAAAGATTACCTTCTAAATGAGGAAGTATAAGGAAACCAAAATAAGGGGCTAAAAGGGAGCTCCCAGCAAGGTCTTAAGAACAAAGATAAGGTTCCATGCTGAAACTGGAGAAGGAAAGTGTGGAAGATTATGTCCTGCTTGCATAAAATTTTTTTATTTTTTTTTTGAAAGGAACACTAACTGGCATTGGAAGAGAAGAAATCTCAACTCAGATCTTTTCAACCCTTCACTTGGCGAAAACAGTTTACCTCGGTTGGGAAGAAGTACAATCAAAAAGATCCTATGATGTATATAAGAGGGAAATAGCTTTTGTGTTTCAAGAGTCAGAGAGGCCCTTTTGTTTCCTAATTATGGCCTATGTGGTTAAAGCCGGCTAATGAATAAAAATGTCCTGAGACAGAAAGTCTAGCCACAGGGCAAAATGCTGAGGCTGGTTTATAAATTCAATATATAAGTTCACTACATCTGTGTAACAGGAATACCTTGGTCAGTTGGGGGCGATGATCAAGACCTGCATCTCTTTACCTGATTTAATACAAAATCCAAGGAATTAGAGGCATTGAGGTAACTAGCAAATGGAGGCAGCCACTAAAACATAAGTGAGATGCCTTCTAAGTATTGACGAAATGGGTGGGAAGCTTTTGATTTGGTGAATTACTCCGTCTGTCCTTTGAAGAATGACTTTTGGGTGGCAAGATTCTTGAAGCGTCCGTCTGAGACTTTGCAGGCTGGGCCCAAGAAGAATTACCAACTGAAGAACTCTTCTCTCCTGTGCAGTCCTTAATGATCCTTTCCAATTCAGGCTCAAATGAGAAAAGGGACTTATTTGATGTGTTGTCTGCTGACCAGAACTTTAGCCACAGGATGCCACCAACGAATTAGCCGAAGACCCCTTTGTTTATATAGCAGAATCCAGAGCCATCTTCCCTGAGAAGGAATGTGTCCAGGATATTGGAAGGCAATATCATCATCTCAGCCTGTTTCAAACTCTTCCAGGAATTTATCTGCCCATTTGTAGATCACCCTTTTACCCAAATTTCAAAAAAAGGGTTTTAAAAAAACACTTCATCCTCTTGTCCAAGGCAAACTTGAAGTATGCTAGATCCATAAGAATAATTGTAGTTCTTCTAGGTAGTTGAGAGACAGGAGGATTCATTGCTGTTCAGATTTCCCACAGCCCCAAGTTACCTTGGGAAAAGGGGTAAAGAGCTCTCCAAAATGTTTTGAGGCACAATTGATTTGGATCAGCCCATTCCTCAGATGCCTATTCATTAAAATAGCTAGTGTGGGGAAAAATATGAGCTGCTAGTAAGACCATTTTTTAAAGCTAATGCATGGAGGCTGCCCCTTGTCCTTATCATCAGCATTATTTATTTATATAGGGCCAACATATTCCGTAGCGCTTTACAATTGGGGACAAACATAGTAAACTAATAAACAAACTGGGTAAAACAGACAAAGAGGTGAGAAGGCCCTGCTCGCAAGCTTACAATCTATGGGATGTTCACAGCCGTAGTAAGGCAATCACCAGTTTGGTTGCCTAAATGACAGAATTGGCTGTAGTATCTTGAGCTGCTTCATCATCAACAATTCCTGAATTTGACCTCCTACAAGGACAGTTTCTACTACAGAGCTGTCTGAAATTATGCCCAGGAGCCTAAATTGCAGGGAAAGAGGATATTTGTTCTTTGGGAGTGTGAGGCTTCAGGCCTTCAACCTTCCAATAAAGGCCTGAAAGATTTGATAATGGGCAAGTTCCAAAATGGAAAAGGATATGCTTGGGCCTTCCTCCAACTGTACTGAGAAGAGTGAGAAACAAGCCAAGGACTATAACAGGGACCACTCCTATACGTGATCCAGTATAGCATGGGCCCCAGAGTGCTGTCTGAGGATATGGGGCCACCAGGTAAGGGGGGCTAATTGGGCTAATTGTCCCCTAGGTGATTTTATCCGAGAAGGTGGAATGACTAATTGTCTGCAAGCAGTTTAATCTGACATTTGACACAGACTTGCACAACAAGGTTGGAGGCTTAGTTATTGGCCTCTAACTGCTGAAGATAGTGAGCCTGCACCAAAGCAGGGACAAAAAAGAAAAAAAAAATGAGTGCAATCTGAACATTGCACTGCTGCTTTATATAAAGGCGTAAGATAGAAAACTAGCACCAAACAATGGGAACTACTCCCTAAGCCAGTGTTGGCTAACCTGTGACACTCCAGGTGTTGTGAAACTAAAGTCCCAGCATGCTTTGCCAATACATAGCAGCTTATTGCTGGAAGGGTATGCTGGGACTTGTAGTTTCACAACACCTGGAGTGTCACAGGTTAGCCAACACTGCCCTAAGCTATCATATTGGAGCAAGCAGTACAGTAATCAGAAGCATTTCACTTAAAACGGGCCAGTTCTGGGGGTTCAGCGAGCGCAGGAGCCAGAGTCCATTGACTGGCATTGTATCAATAAAGCTGGACCACTGAAGAGGGTATGAAGCCTATGCAACAAGCTGTTTTAATAGGCTGTGATGCTGTAGTGTAGCTGTTAGCTGCTTGTATAGAAAGGAATAGGCCCTTTCTCTGGATGTCTGCTGCTGACTGCTCAGTAATCATCACCACTTGGGGCCACGCACATTCCAGGAAGGGATATTTAAGGGGCATCCCATGATTACCCAGCCTAGCACAACTCCTTCCTCAAAACTTGCGCCCGCATTTTGTTGCATCTCCCCAAGGTGATAGAGGAGAGGAGTTTTTCCATTGCCCTACATCCTAGGGGTGAAACATAACCCACAGCCTATGTCCATATACTATGGAAGGAGAAAACCATTAGGCACATATTAAACCACAACAAAAGACTCAAGATTTCACACACACAACGCCATCTCCTCAAATATGAGCCCACCAAATAAGGTTCTTCTTATTTCCTCATTTTGTTGGGAGTCAAGCTGCTATTTCCACACTGAAACATAGAGGCTATTGATAACATTCCAGATATTGTGATCACTTGGGCTCAGCTTTATGGCACATTTTGTACAGCATAGTTTTTCAATCTGGTTTCAATGATATGGTATCAAACATAATTTCTGTTTAATTTAGAGAATCCTGTATATCTATAAATCTCATATCTGTGTTCCTTTATCTTTGTGCTGTGTAGAAGGAGGATCTTCATATCAAGTGACAAACTGAGAACAAATATGAAAATAGTTATGGGCAAATAAAGTGTAAATTACATTAAAATTCTTTACGTACAGTCTCCTGCTGGATTATCCTTTGGAGATGCCGCCTCATGTTAACAGAGCCCAGAAACCTTTCAAGAGGAGAACACAGATAGCTGCCTGCCAGTGCTGGGGCTAATCCAGGTGTAGGAGAAGGTAACAGGAGAACGTGCAAGGCACTATGAGTGAGGATTGTAGGGATGGAGGCAGCCCAAGAACGTTGAGGTAGCTTGCGAGGTGGAGGCATGTTTGTTGGCATTGACTGAGAGCCTAGAAAATAAATAAATTAAAAAGGATGTATAATTCAGCTACTTGCACTGGATACTTGCAGCAACTTCTACCAAACCAATTAAATGCTGGTAATTTGTTAAATACATGTTTTGGCTGCAATTTAAAAACAAAAAAAAAAATGCATGAGCAATATAAGATTACCTGTTCCTGTGGTATGTGCGATATAAAACATGCTTCTGACACCACAGTCCATATGTCAATATACAGAGTAGCAAAATAGAAGCAACAATTCCTAGCATTTAGTTATCTCCACACATTGGTACTGATCACAGAGAAAGGACTATAGCCTTTAGCAGTCATTGAGTATTCATGCTAAAATTGAATTAGAGAAAAAATACATGGTGGCAACTAAGTAGCGATCTCTTATTATGTGATACCTAATTTTTGCTTTGTTCAGTTTTTTGGCCTATTTAAATTTCACGATAAAATGTATCATGATAAAAATAGAAAACTGTACGAAAACTTTTTTTTGCACGTTTCTGAAGTTAATTCTATCATAGACTTTTACAAATATTTTCTGATCTTGTTCAATCTGTGATCAATTCCTCATCTTACCTGTCACTGTGAATACATTTTGGGTGAGCTGATAAATGCATTTACATTTTGCTAGTATCAAAAGAAAAATATGTAGTAAAAAAATAAAATATGCAATAGTTGTTCTGAAGTAGCTCTAGTAGAGCGATATACTAGATTCACTAAATGAGAGCATGATTGGAACCACAACATACTTGTTCCAGCTCGAGGGGAGTGAGACACATCAGGGACAGGAGAGTGTAGAGATGGATTTGCTGGTGACATTCCAGGCATGCGAGCTGCTGGAGAAGGACCAGACACTTGAGGAGACCCTGGCCAATTCCCTGCACGTTGGCTGGGTGACATCATGGTGTACGGAGAACTAGGGTCTAATGTACCTGTGCAGGTTGCAAAATGAAATTTTATCACATTACCTCCACTGTCAATATGGACTTAAAGGGACATTTTACTGATAAATAGGATTTGTTAAAACAATATAGGTCTGCAGATTTTAAAACAAGGGTACAAATATGCCAATCAAAAGCTTATTTGCAAGTAATGCCTTTCAATTATTCTATTTTTCCTCTGGATGTCAATAGATATTGATGTCTATAGATGCTAATGCTGGTCACACTCTGCAATATCTTAGGTAAAATATAGTAATTGGCCAGAATTGCAGCATGGCCCAAAACAACTGTGATACCTGATGATAACCTGAATAATTAAAGCCAATCAGATCATTATTGGGCAAGTTGCTAAACATTGTTGGAAGATGACCTTAGATCAACAATATCAGGCATATTCAATTAGTCGCGATGTTCCTCTGAACATCGCAGCTGCGCGCGGTTTCCGGTACCTGGACATCGTGGATTTCTCTTCGCAACCCTATGAGGGTGGGGTGAAGAAAAATCTGCGATGTTACATCGCCGCGGAGTGCCTCGAACAGTCTCAAAGGCACTCTGCAGCGATGTAACATGTGGCCAACTTTAAAGACATATAAATCATAACCAATTAGGCCAATTTAGGCAGTTTCCATTCACATGGACAAGCATCCAGAGAAACACATCTCTGTGTGAAATATCTTCTCCCAAAATACCTGTTTTTTTAAATGGCTGTGACTGTCCTTTCAATTTGGAGAACGTACAACTATTTACTACCTACCATACTGTAGATGTTAGTTCTATTTACAATTGCGAATCATTATAAAATGACACTGCTCTTTTACTGGCCACATATGGGTAAATTTGACCAACTAAATCAAAGGATAATTTAACAGCACACATGGGTGTATGTTCACAGATTGGGTCATTCAGTAGTTGGTGCAACAAGCAGATAACGCATGTGTGTGTAAATATTATAGGCCGATCATCTTGCATAGTGCCCTCCTTGAGAAAGACCTGCTTGTTGCCCCTCAACTGCCGATTGTTTAGACATGGAGCAGGCAACGGTCTCAGAAAAAAAAAAAACGTTGGAAAACCAGGTCATTTGTAAGGACGAAAGGTTAAAAGAAATTATACCGTGCTGCATACAAAAAAATACCCTACAACACATTCTTACAACCATAACCAACTTTTTAAAGCCAAATCATAAATGCAGCTCATGGACTGCAAGGCACAATTCTCTAGTATTGCCATTCAATAATCAATGCTATAGGGCTTACATAAACCCTTCCATGTCATCCAAACTGCTGCACCCTTTTTACTAATCTTTTATCTATTCAAAGTAGAGGTCACTTATCAGCTAAGCCATTCTAAAAAATCCACATGCTTGCTTACTGAAACAAATCAACATTATTTTCCTCCCTACTTTGACAACTAGTATTCCTATAATGTCTCTTAAAAGGCTTTTCATCACATGCAGCCATACCTGGCTTACAACTCTACACATAGAACACCAAAAGGGTGCAAACAAAGTCATATCAAATCTACCAAATCAAAAACTAAACTCAGGAAACTTTTGATGTTATGCTGTTAATTCTATAAACCTTACATACTATTTGTTTTTTTCATATCGAAATATTTAGAGACTAATGTATTACATGCTTACTTACTATAGGACTTTACCTATTTAGTAATCATTTTGTTTCATTCTTCTCCACAGTCCTTTATATACCCAGAAACCTCAAGTTACTCATAGTAAAATTTGATAATCCCCTAACCAGACTATATAGTGTAGACAAATCTAGTGGTAATTACATTATTAGGGGCTTGACCAGTTTGAAAAACCAAAAGTAACAGAGCAGGCAAAGAGGTTTACAGGGGGATAGCCTAAAACTATGTCTAGCAAATGTTTCCTTGGTGCTAGACACAATAAGACAAAAGTACATCTTTCCGATAAAGTGTCTTAGAAGCTATCGCTACCGAATTACTTACCTATAAGTTTAAGATCAGCACAAATTGAAGTGGTCAGAACAGTCATGTTGTAACCTTTATTATTGATCCATACAAGGGGTAAAACTATGGGGGAACGCCCCATCCACGACTTTTTTTTTTGATGGAGAGTAGCAAACAACTTAGTCTAAGTACTGGTTCCTGAAGAAAGTGCAGTCCAATAACGTACCACCGTACCTCCAATATGTGATCTTTCCTTATAAGGAAGTTCCACACAGATTTGTCTAATAAAGGCAAATATTATCTAATCTGATATTTAGGTAAAAATAATAACATGTAGAAGTGGTGGCACTTCCAGGTTGCAAATGGTGTAAAGATTTTGGTTTCTTCTGATGTCACTTCAGCAATAAAAACTTTTGAGTTTGGAAACCGTTACATATTTACACTTTAAAGTAACCCCTAAAGCTAAGATTACATGCAATATTCTTTTCAAAGTGGTCTGAAATATAAAAATAAAAAATTTAAACAAAACACAAGATCCCTATATTACATACTCACCATGAGGGCTAGCAAAGCTTGAGGTTGGAACCATTGTAATCCCAAGGGAGGAAGGAGACTGAGTGGGACCAAAAGATGCAGGGGAAGGTGCTCTGAGTGCACCACTAGGTGAACTTTGCAAGTTTCCTGATGAAGGACAAATAATAATGTATTACAATGCTGCTGCTGTACAGTTAAGGAACTAGTACTTACACTGCAGTTCTGTTTTGAACACAGAGAGGCAGCAGTGAATAAGTCAACAGTGAGTATATACAGTCCTTTGAAAAAGCTTATGAACTAAGCAAGGATGAGGGCCGTTTAAGTTGTATTATTATCCCAGACCAACACAGAAGATCACACATCAATAATGAGTGACAAACAGAAATTTTAGGTTTCACAACTTTTGTGCACACTGTCCAGAAGGTATTTCTCTGGGGACAGAAACGGGTTGTTGGTTGTTAAATAGTGTGGCAGGGATAATTCTGGAGATCTCTTAATTGAGAGAGTACAAGATTTATATACATGTAAAAAAGTGTGTACATCTCTCTATTAGAGGGGTTTAATTAGGACCCCTCATCATGTAGAGATACTGTGTAATAAATTAAGTGATAATTAAGATAAGATTAAGTAATAAAACTCCTTCCGTTTACACAGTGTTCTTTAGTATCACGCCGCCATTTTAGGGATGTTATTTTCTATTTTAAGACCCCAAAATTATTCAAATCTTTAACAGATCCCTCTCTACTTTTAATGGAAGTAACAACAGTTCCTACATGTGCCATATCTTGCTCAAAAGGGCTCTGTATATCTATTTACAATATTTATATTTGTTAGTTTGTGCATTTTGCAGGTTACTTTATCTGATTAATTGGTTTCAGCTGCTCTTTCATCCCAGCATTGTCCAGGACCTCAGATGTAACACACAAAGGAAATGTACTGCGTTCAAAAACTCTCTTACAAAGTAGATAATTATTGTCCAAAAATAGAAAGAGCAGAAGTAACATCTCACCTGGTGAATGAGAGTGCATCATTACTGGAGAGGGTGTAACAGTGTTGTGGTAAGATGTAGGAGATGTAAGTGGATAAGCACCTGATGCTCCAGACTGCTTTGCAAACTGTGAATGTATAGAAGAGATGCATTCAAACATTTACCCAAGAGTGGACAACCAAAATAACATGGCTTACACTGTGCACTCCAGCAGATACATAACAATGTCAGCTTCTGCACATATGGCAATTACCTGCTGTGCCTGAGGCTGAAACTGGGATATCAAGGAGTCCATCATATCACCTCCAATAGGTGATGGTGGATTGTCATCTTCATTAACCGATCGTCGCCTTGCATCCTGATTGCTATCCACAAACATATTTAAGAAAGTCTACAAGCAGAAAGAAAACATTCCTAAATATATGCAGCTAAATAATGGCCATGATACAAAAGACAAACAAAACAATTGCTGAAAGCTATGCAAATTAAATTACATTTTGCAAACACTATGAAATTATATGGAACTTAGAATACGACTGAGCGATCTGTGCAGTTCATGTACTGAAGAAACAATAGCATGCTAAGTAATTACCTACTTTGTGTTCTCAGAGCAGAAAATGTCAACATATGACTCTCCATTTTTAAAAAATTTCCCTTCATATTTGTTAATATAAATATTAAGAGGTATATATACACTTCCTGGCGCAGGAATTTACCTAAATTCCAGAAATATGTTCAACTCAATTTGCTAATTATCTTTGTCTCGTAATTCCAACATTGAAGAGAAACAGGATTTGTGGTCTGAACCTATTGTGGAACAAAGTCTAGCACAGGGCTGGATAAATCCTAGCACTGGAAATGGGGGCAGCATCTCTCTTTTGGTATCACAACTGCTTACTTTAGCCATTAGAGTTCTCATGCACCATGTTATAAAATGCTTTGCTATTAATGTATCCAGACACATTTCTGTATTTCCTGAAAACCAAAGTCAAGTCATGGCCAAAGATTCTCTACTGAAGAGTTTGTGACCATGTGGTGTCTGGGAAGTCTAAAGAGTGGTACCTCATTCTATTGAGTCCTGGCTTATGCATTGGAGAGGTGAGGAAAAAACAATGTCTGGTGTGGATGCAAAGATTGATATCTGCTAGTCACTGTGGGGGTTAGAATGTGCATACACCCATGTCCAAACTTCCTGCATATCTTGCAATATCTTTTGAAATTAGCAGAAGATTGTCAGAGAGAGGCCCCACATATACATTACACTGTGCTGAGCACAATTCAAATCGTATTCACACGATTAAAGTTCAACTTGCAGTTTAACAGCTTCAAAACTAAAGGCTGTTAAATTCTAAACTAGATGAAATAATAATTGGTAAAGATAGTCTTGCTAACTGTTCATTTACAGTTGCAAAAAAACCCCCAAAAAAGACAAGATCTAGAACATTTTACACACCTTCAATCCTGGAGCTGGATAAAAGCCTTCAACAATTTTGCTATTGTCGAAGAGACTGTAAGCTCCATCTCGAATAGCCACCACACCCCTGCTTCTACAATAAATGTCTATACAATACATATTTCTGAAGGCCAAGCGAATGTGCGTAGGGGATTGGGGAAGTATAGAAAAGCACTGGTAGGCTGTGTTTATCCGTTGTGTGAGTCCTAACATCGGCACAGTTGGAAGCTTGTTGATGGCATTTAAAGGAGCTTGAGTATCAAACAATACCTGTTGGGTTACAAAAAATTAAAAAGATGATTAGCTAAAAAGGCAAAACAATATTGATATTTGCACTGCCTGATGTAAGTCCTCTTCTAAATGTAGAATGACAAAGTCCTGCTGCTTAAACATGTCTTAATTTCCTACTTTCCTGTATTTTATACTTTTCTCAAGCCTCTCAAGGCAGTAAGTTACGTCTCTACTTCAAATAGCCAATTGTCATTTCTAGCAACTGATTATATAAGAACATAGCTGATACAAAGCAAATCTTTCACAGAACTTATACCATTTCAGCCCTGTTAGATTATTACTTCTCCTTCCTGTTATAGGTGCTCTGCTAATGAAGCTACATTCTGCATATTGTGCAATCTGTTCTCTAGTTGCAGAGTTCTTGTCTATGTATCATTCCTTCACTGCTGGTCTCTCAGATTAGTTCTACTCTAAAAAGCTAGTACTGTTAAGCTCAAAGCCTCTCTCTATGAACTCTTTAATGCAGTGGAATAAAATGATAAATTACACTTATTAAACCAGCATATATGGCAAGAGGTTGCCTCAATAAATGAATTAAAGCCTGGGATTCTTGAGTGCACGCACAATTCTTCTTCACCTGAATGATTATTCTGAAGTTTTGGTAGGGTAGAGCTGCCACAATTCCCCTGTCAATCAGTCCTATGTTTATTGATGCGTGAATGTGTTCTAAGGGGTTGTTTCTCTTTTTGTGTTTAACTATTATTGTGCAAACTTTTATTAAAATCTGAAATAAGAAAAAAGTCCATTCAACATACAGGATGTCATAATACATCTGAAATAAAATTCAAGTATTCGGGCAAAAATGCCACTATCTTTCCCAAAAGTGCCAAGAGACATTTAGAATTAAGCTATAAATAAAGTAACTGGCAATAACTATGTTTCTAAAGGGAGACTTAAAAGGTTAGGTCTGTAGTATTATATAGTGCATATTTCACAATCCCTTGCATGTGGTCTTGATGTCCAGCACTAAGAAATGACAAACATTCCATGTCCCCCACTCTTGACTTTAATCAGCTCGCCATTTTTACCATGCAACAGCAATCAGTAATAGCAAATTATGTACTTTCAAAATGACTAAAATAATAACAAACCTGTAACAATTGCACCACATTTGGGATTTTGTTGAACATCTCCTGCAACTGGTGAAGGATGATGTTGTGGCAGTTACTGCAACCAGAATTAGGCCCAGTGGTCCCAAGTGAGATGTGAAATTTATGGTGGATAGAATTCCACTGAATACTTATCTGCAATGTGGGATAAGAAACTGAAAAGTTAGAACATAAAAAGAGAAAAGATTAAGTGTCAATCAAACTTCTGGATGTATCAGTTTTCCCCAACTTTGCACAGAATGTAAGTGCCATTAGACAGATGCAGTCAGAAGATGAGAGGAAGAAAACATCTTAAAACTGCATATGCATAAAAAATATACATAATATAAATATATATATATATATATATATATATATATATATATATATATATATATTAATGTGGTTCCTTTCTTAGTACTATTAATATGGTAAAATGAACTGCGCCCATAACACCTTAAAAAAGTTAAAGTGGCATGACATAAAAATAGTTTTTCACCTACCGAGCTTCCCTTTGTTTGCCCATAGCACAGGATAAGCTTACGATAATTGTACAGTCGGACCTCAGAAAAGAGATTTAGGTGAGGAGGTATATCTTGGGGAGAACAAAAAAAATATAAAAGTTAGTTTAGTCACTTAAAACAAAGTTGCCATGTGAAAATGATCATTATGTAAATGTTACCTTGTAAACAGCGTGAAAATTCCAATACACATTCATATAATCGTGCAATGCTATTCCAGTCATTTAGGAACATTTCTACTACTTTTCGCCCACCTACTGGTTCTGAGAGGGGGTTTTCATATGTCAGGTATACGTGTCTTGTTGTGCCTGCAAATACAAAAATTGTAAATAAAATACTTGTTACTCCTAAGAAAATAATAAACTATAATTAGTGTGAAGGAATGCATCCTACCTTGTTCTCTAGAGACAGCACTGTTCAGAGGACAGTTTGCAAACACCAACTCTGCTACCCATGTTCGGTTATTCCTGCCTTGCAGTCGGAAAGTGCAATCAAGAAGCGACTGTTCTAGCGCCTTCTGCGTTTCCTCACATATTCCTTTACATGGAGGAATTCTTTTGAATAAAAAAAGGAGTAAGATATATATATCTATCTATATCTTTATATCTCTCTATATATCAATATATCTAAGATAGATCTATCTATATATCTATCTCTGTATATACACATATACATACATACAAAGATTTAGGAATAAAGATTCCAGAATGCAATTAATTAAAATTCTAGAAAAAAAAATAAATAAATATTGTTGATTTGTTGTTTTCTTCTCCTTTTTAGCTTATCTATGTAATAGCCAGGTGCTGCAAGCTCTTATCATACTGACTAATAATCATCTGTCTAGCTCCGGTATGCTCCTATAGTTAAGCTAACTAGAGTTTAAAGACTTGCAGACTATCTCTGTCCTAAACATGCTGAACTCATCTTATACTAATTGGTTGGTCTCAGGTCTTTAATTGTGATTATTAACCACTGGGAATTAGACTATAGTGTTCAGAGTAGAGTAGAAGCAGACAAGTTATATGGGGGTACATGGATGACCGCAATAGGGAAGGGGCACTGAAATGTAAACGCCATGTTTCCACAATTGTAAAAATAGCTTGAGGTGTAGTCTTGCCATGCGATTCTGGGGCCAAGCCGATAATCATGGTTTAGCTGATCTCTTTCTTTGCTTAACCTTTTATCAGTATCGATAAGGCTCATGATATGCCTATAAGACACTGTGTACACACAAACTGGACTGTAGCACACACATTACTACTGCTGCTGTAAAAAATACCTCAAACTTGTAAGCTAGTTGGTAGAAAGGTTCTTTGCTGTGGCAGTGGTTTTGGCAGATTAACTTTGCCAGGAGGCCGAGTCCCTTCGTGGCGATATTATGCCATAGACAATCTCTTGTTCCATATATGCAATATTGCTAAAGAAAATAACTGAAAATTCAATTTACCTTAGTATTCTGATAGCATGACTGAAACCATCCCCTTCTATCTGGACACCTTGATGTGGAATGTCCATGTTGGACAACTGCAAAAGTTATTTCAAAGGGAGAGCAGTAAATATTACAGTACAGCAAACATAGCTAGATTCTGCAACTTGACCTAGATATCATCATCTAGTGCAGGGTTACAAGGGCTCTCCCTTTCATGTCAATCTAAAACGGTGTTCGAACTGCCTATAACCAACTTTAATGCTAAATAAAGTTCCTCTTAGCACTTCTTTCTATAGAACCATATGGTGTTATTACTGACTGTCCATATATGCCTGTCAGTGTGATAGATTATAAAAACCAGGCATGCCAATTCAATTTTACAAGAGACCACTATAGGGACTCCCAATGAAAGAGTAGGGACTTCTAATGAAAGGGAAACAGGTCTCACATGTAACCGGTTGAAAATCAGGTTTAGCTGAAGAGGAAGGTGCAGAGTCTGAAAAACTGAGACTGACAAGATCTGCATACCAGGACAATATGAACCAAACCACCTGCAGAGTTGAGAGTGAGGTAGGGGCTAGACAAAATAGAATGGAATCAAACTCATCTACGAGAGTGCTCCTGGGTCCAAAAACCTGACGCCATGGTGAGGGAGTTTGTGGATGTAGTCAGTAGGCCAAAAGTTCTAATTCCTGGGAGTCCAAGATTTGCACTAGGTCCTAAAACACTTGCAGGGACCATTGGTCTGGGTCCATATGTGAATGGCTCAGGAACTGTGCTTATTATTTGTCTCCACCTTGTAATATAGATCTTGAATGATAGCTGGAACAAAACACTCTCTCTGCCCATTGCAAGATGCTTCATTCATGTGCTGGTCTCTGCAAGTGTCTGTTTGGACCTAACTGCCATCTCTTGAGCAGCAATGTCCAGGAGCTCAAGGACACATAGATGGCCCTATGCTCCAGGTTAATAAAATTGGTAAGACTGACCCCCCATGGACCATGCATCCTGGGTGTGGAGATATAGGAAACCCGCCCCCAAACATCCCAGTAGGTTGTTAGTGTCTGTGGTGCACACGTAAAACTTTGCGTATGAAACCGCTAGTAGGATCGAGATCATGGTCCCCAACCACTGACACGCAGTACAGGATGCTAATGCAATGGATGGCCAGAAGTGTGTATATTAGAAAAGCTTGTACTGGAGAAGGAGCATCACATCAAAATAAAGTCCCAAAAACAACTCGGAAGTTGATGGGTTCAGCCATGATTTGGGAGGAAAGGAGAACCCAAACCTGGAAGTGAGCTCCCTGAAAAGCAAAGAAGACACATTGCTTTTGGCCTTTCCATATGGAGATATCAAGGTAAGTTACTTAAAATAGTGTAGCTCGGTTCTCATACAAAAAGTTTCCTTAATGTCCGTCCAAGGACTCAAGAAATTACCCTCCCCATAAACAATAAATAAGCAAATCTTTAAAACGCTAAAGCTAAGCATGAACATTAAATACATTAATGAAAACTGTTATTTTACCACTACTATACCCCATGTCTCACAGTGTCCCCCAATGGCAAGAAAGAGAAATTGTTATTTTAAAAGGTACATTTGATGAAAACATACTTCTGACCGAAGGCCAATAAACGGCATGTTGGAGTCACACATGGCCACGAAGTGGGCAAGCACTTTATTAAAGGCACACATTTCTCCCGTCCGCTTTGGCTTTTTAGATTCTGGAGTACCCTGATCCCCAGAAAGCTGGAAGTGACAACACAGTAGAAACTCAGTTGCAGACATATAAAATGTGCAAGACATATAGCAAGCCTGGACAAACAGAACATGTTTAACATAACTGGTAAATCAATTCTCACATATTACTGGAACACTGAATATATTTCACATAATATATTAGCTAAACCACAATGCAAAATACACAGAGGTAAAAATATACCTTGCGTTTACAGCCAGCTTTCCCCTGCTTCCGCCACGTCCCATCAAATGACAGCTCCTCAATATTTCTCTTGAATCGCTGTAGTAAAAGAGCGGTAGGTGGGCTATCTTCCCCTTCTGTGTGACTGACAGACAGGAAGTGGTAATTATACTCCAACTCTGTCGGGCTGCCAGCAACCTCAAACATCTCCACTACCTATATGTTTAAGACAAATGTGTTAGCAGAACATGTGCAGAGAATACAAAGTACTTCATGGTCAGTTTAATCTTCAGTTCTGCAATTCTAAAATTAAAATTGATTTGGTGCATATTAAAAAGTAGTGCAAAGACATGTATTCATATTTTCATATAACTTCTCAACCTCAAAGACCCTAACACTGTCCCTTAATGAGTACTCCATCTATGTGTTAAGTGTGGAAAGTCTTGTAAGTTGACCCAGAGAACACTGTACCACACAAATATCAAATCCAACAGAAAAACAGATACCAGCAGTTATAGAACTGTGGCGAATCTAAAGTGAATTAACTATTTATATTGCCCTGGTCATTTATATTCATAAGTGAGAGGGGAAGTTGGGTAAGGATGTGAAAAAACTCTCCAATTACAAATATATAGGGCAGTACATTTTGCCATACACAACACATAAAAAACGAATTAATGTTCTTACTGTTAAATCAATTATCACATAATTCAATGAGACACAGTATGTATAGGCCCTGCCAATAGGCTAATGGTCAATAACGACTTAAAAAAAGTTAGCTCTTCCTCTGCATGCCATAGCCTCGATATGATGTTGGGCTATTGAGTTTTACTTCCAAAGTAGAGATAAAGGAAAAAAAGAAAACAAAAAACCACTGGACTGAATCAACATAACCATTGGCAGCATGATTGAATTAGTGACTTCTGAAGGACCTCTACAACACTTGCCCCAATGAACCACATGAGCAATAGATTTAACAGGAAACACTGAATATGAATCTTCTTTGTATCCCTGCAATTGTATTACATTGAATGATATAAGGCAGACGCTTAGTTTGTGCAGGAGGCAGTACAATTTTAGGGTGCATAGGAGTACATCACTGAAAACTAAAACAGAAGCCATATACCTGACAAGCATGTACTACACAGCTACATAATGCAATACATATTGAATGAAGGATGAGCACTTACTATGTAATACTGTGGAAGACGTGTAAGCTTAACAAACAGCTTATGTCTGGAGAGATTGTTAATGGGATGGGTGGCATAGTTTGTCAAATGCAATATTTCACTGCACACAGTGGGAAGGTGCTTTACTGAATGCTTACAGCGCTGCTGTCCAAGCCAAAACCTGGGGAAATAATAACACAATGTAATACTAAATACTGTAATACTAAGGGTGTAAGAAAGCAGGTTACTAATCTGTTTTAGAACATCACTGAGAGAAAAAAATAATTAGTAATTTCAACAATTTCCAGACACAGTTTAGAGGTTAATATTTCCAACTATATTACCTCCCATCTCCTAACAATGGAGCCTCAACATAAAAGTTACATTTCATATATTTAGGAGTCCTTTCTATCCTGGCAAAGCAGTGCGTTACAATCTATTCTGTAACTTGTACTCAACTGCTATTAAGAGGATAAGAGTGAGCTCTATATATTACATAGGGCCCACAGATGACACCAGTATTACTGATCTCAAGGTCTAATACGAACATTATGTAAATATAACAAAATATTCCGTAACATTACTTTAAATAAACAGCACTGGAATGAACTATACCCCATTCACACTGCCTAAAAAACCTGGGTTTTTGCAGAGGCAAGTTCCGACGACCCAGGTAGAGGCTCAGCATGAAAGGGGGTCAGTGCAATTAGACCCGGGACTTTTGCAGGGTTATTCCCTTGTCAGTCCTGGGTCGCCTGCAGTGTGAATGGTGCGACCCTGATTTTTTTAACCCAGGTTTCACCGAACACCATTGAAAAGTAAAATAAATAAACATCAACAGAAGAGAAGCCAATCAGAGCTCCACATGTGATGTTGCCAGGGAGCTCCGGGCAGACCAGTGTTCAGTGTGAACACGATCATCACGGTCTACCCGGTCCAAGGTGCAGTTTGAATGGGGTCTCTGAGCTGGGATGCTCTGTGACACGGCAAAAACCCAGCTTGGAAAACCCGGGAAATTGCAAGGACTGGCAATCTGAAAGTGGCATTATATGCATTTTTACAGAACACATATGGAAAATAATCAAAATATGTGTACTATGGATTCATTTTCCTCATAATAAAAAGTACATAATGTCAGAATCAATTCCCATAGTTACTTACTTTAGTTGCTGAAGCCAAGGGATGATTTTCTTCATGTCATCGTTGATGGATTTTTCAATATCATCTAAGGTGGCTTGGTCTATAAAATAGAAATTTTCACTTTTCACTATGATTACCCAATATAAATATACTATTTACACTTATTGATTAAAAATTATTTTAGTGAAATAAAGACATGAGTGAAGAGGTTTGAGAACTCATTAAACGGTCTGTCCACCTTTGATTACCACACTCTAATCAATGCCGCGCCCCACGGTGGCTCAGTGGTTAGCACTTCTGCCTCACAGCGCTGGGGTCATGAGTTCAATTCCCGACCATGGCCTTATCTGTTGAATTGTCCTCAGTTCTACCAGCAAAGCAGAATATTTAAGCTTTGAAGCGTTCCATACTAAGGAAATAGTCAAAGGACAGCTTTGACCCCATTTAAATGAGCACTGGCCCTTTCTACTATAAAAGTTTTGCATTTGATATAAGTTGATTACTATCAGGCATTCTAATCTATCTACTGACCTACATTGTTGTGTTTATAGCACATCAGCACTTGGGAGTACTTTTTTATATATATTCTTTTGTCAGACCTGTGTTTTCAATTTATCCCTCTCCATCTGTACAGGTAATTATCATTCTTTGATGGTACAAGCAATTTTAAAAGCTTACTTTAGTTATTTTATAATATAACTTAAGCCTTTTCAATGGTAAGTAGTATTTAATATAATCAATGAATTACAAATAAAAAGACATGTAAATAAAACAGACAAAGTGAAGGAACAGGATACACTGAAATATAAATGGAAAAAATTAAAAATAAATCATCCAGATGTCCTAGCTACACAAACCTCCGAGTTGGTGGGAAGTATTACCATCAATAACCACCATCTCAAATGGCTAGACAATACATTAGCAAAATTTAAAAGGCTCAGGAGAAATTACTGTAATAAAAAAAAATACATGAACTGATCAAGGATTAGCCTTGAAAATTATACAGCAGTGACCAAGCCAATGAAGCATCTAGAAGGACTAAGATGATACATAGGAATTTATTACTTGCCTATAAAGACAATACGCAAACCACCTTACAAAAAATTGTGCTACATTTCATTACCCTGAGCACACTTTGCTCTGGCAGTGCATGAAAAAAAAATCACCAGACACCATCCCCCTCCATGCACAATGTACATATACAGCAGCAACTATTCTCATATAGCTGGGGGCATCATGCTGGTGCGCAGTTGACACAGTTGGTGGATGTCTAGTGGCTGAGTGGCACAAGTAGGAGTAGTAAATAACAGTGGGTTGCAATCTGCAAGTGCCACTTGAACTGTAATAGCAACACCAGAACCAGCGGTTAAGTAAACTCATCCTGTTAACTGTGGCTATGTAATCAATGTATCCATTAAATGTTTTTATGTAATACTTTTTCACTTCATTGTTCATTTGGTATTGTTAACTGAAAATTACAACTCCTATTTATATGCTTACTGCACACACCAATCCCCCAGAGGAAGTGTGTAATACGCTGATAAAATGTGCTGGAACATTTCAATATACACTAAGCGTTTTGGACAGGGAGCTCTTTCGGCTCCCTTACTCTCTCTTGCAGATCGGAAGGTTCTTGCTTGAAGCAGAGCACAAAACCACAAAGAGGGGCTCCACATCTCCTGGGTAAATCCCACACCATTAAATTGAAGTTCTCATAAGAGCAAGGAGACTAAGGGGTATATTTACTAAACTGTGGGTTTGAAAAGGTGAAGATGCTGCCTATAGCAACCAGAATCTAGCTCTCATTTTATAGAATCATCATCACTTATTTATATAGCGCTAGCAAATTCCGTAGCACTTTACAATTGGGGACAAACACAGTACTAAACAATACTAGGTAAATACTGAGAGGTGAGCAATATACTAAATAAATAATAACTAGAATCTGATTGGTTGCTATAGGCCTCATCTGCACTTTTTCAAACCTTCTATTTAGTACGTTTACCCGTAAGACTACCATTTCTTAATGTAACTATTTATGGTCGCAGTAATAATCATGGTTTGTATACAAAAGAACGTTTTTTTTACATCTCCACAGGAACCAGAGAGATTGTGCTCATGGGAAGTTAGGATTCCCAGATAATTACAAGAAAACCACCTTATTTACCAGTTGGGTTCATTACAAAAAAGAAGGATTGGATTATTCATTCACAACTTCACCTACTTTATAATTAATACATTAACTTAGACTGGAACTTTTCCCAAGGAGACAATTTTTTCATCTTTATTTTATCACTGTATTTTATTTCATTCTTTATATTTCAATTATAGCAAATATTTTATAAAAAGAGGATTTTTATACTTACGATAAATCAGTTTCTCTGATTCCATATGGGGGACACTGCTACCATGGGTTGTGAGAGTGGAGGTGGTGTTGGCAATTAACAGGTTAACTTTGTTAATGTATAAAAGCTGACAAATCCCTCCCCTCTGCAACCACCTGTTGCCTCTCCAGTCCAAGTATAAAGCCCCAAGGAAGGGGAGTCAACAAACCAAAGACCACACAGCAGAAAAGCAGAAGGGAGGGAAACACAGTGTCCCCCAGAAGGAATCAGAGAAACGGATTTATCACAAGTATAAAAATCCTCTTTCATCCGATCTGGGGGACACTGTTACCATGGGGACATTCTAAGCAGCCCCCTTAAGGAAGGGAACGCTCTGATAGTCCGGCACGTAGAGCACTACTGCCCAAATCAGTGTCTGCTGACGAAAATACATTGAATTGATAAAATTTGGTAAAAGTATGGACTGAGAACCACGTGGTTGCTCTGCACAACTGGTCAGCTGAGGCCCCATTTCGTGCAGCCCAGGACACCCCCACTGAACGGATAGAATGGGCCACAATACGATCTGGAACAGGTCTGTTAGCACCGACTTAAGCCTGCTTAATAGTAGAAGTATGCCACCTAGCAAATCGATTGCTTAGAGGCCGGCCATCTTCATTTTCATCTTCAAAATAAAGGATCCGTGTGGCAAATCTTTGATATCCTCCTGACAAATTCAATTTCATAACCTTTTATTTATTGTGCAGTGCTAGATTTATTCACTTCTTCACTAGTTGGTATTTGATCTGGACTACTACTTTTCTATATTTATTATTTGCACCAACGATCATATTGAGCCTTAGGTTATTAAATACAACTATTGAAGTCAAGAATTTAGTTAATATATCTGAATGTTAATTAATAATAAGGGGTACTATAATACAATACTCAGTTCCTATTATGTCCTTTTTTAATACACTACATCTATTCACTTTTAATCATCAATTCGCTGATATTATGATTTTAATATTGAATTAATAAAGAAATTATTTTAATGTAATTTGGATCGGAGTACTTTCATAATATGCCAATAGTTTGAATAAATTCATTAAAAGGTAATCCAGATACATGCACCTTATAGTATACATACTTTTCTCTTTGTTTTTTGACACATGCTTATTTATGTACAATGGTTGCACCTTCTATGAACACATGATGAATAATACAGCTAACATAGTTTTAAATAGGAGCATCTGATTCAATGTACATTGTTAATCTATACAATCTGGTGCGACAGTCCCCTTTTCCTCTTTCTACAATAAATTCTTAGAGCCCTGACCACATCCAAAGACTCCATGGAACCTGTCCCTTAAATACTAGAACAACAATTTCTTGGTTCACAAGAAAGCTGGACACCACCTTTGGTAGGAAAGCAGGAACTGTTAAGATCCAAGGGGGCCTTTGGAGGAACATATGGAGGCTGGATATGTAGGACTCCTTGCAAGGGACGATATCTGTACTTTCAGTCAACCTAGACGAAGGCATGCATCAAAATCATCCTAGAGAAATGCCAGAAACCATGGAAGACAAAAGGCAGCCATGTGGCATGGTCAGTTATCACACCATCTGATGTAGGTTCGCCAGATGCGGTGGTAAATACGAGCTGAAATTGGTTTTGTAGCCTGAAGGAGGGTTTTTACTACTTGTGGAGAGAACCCTCTGGACCTGCACAGGTTGGCCTCAACAGCCCTGCAGTTAAATTGAGCCTAAATAATTCCCGATGTGTGAATGGTCCTTGCTGAAGGTGCTCTTGAAGAGGTAATTTCAGACCCAGACCTAGCGTTAGCCCCAGAATGTCTGCGTACCAAACTCGCCTTGGTCAAGCGGGAGCCACTAGTATGACTGCGAGTCCCCCTTGCTTCACTCATCAAAGGACTATGGGAATTATAGGGATCATAAACTGAATCCCCATGGCATCGTCATGACGTCGATGGCCACCGCAAAGGGGTCTCATGCTCGAGAGCAAAACGGAGGTACCTTCCTCTTGTGACGTGATGCCATTAAGTCCAGGTCCGGGATTCCCCATTGTAGGACCAGAGACTGAAAGTCCTCCGGATGGAGCAACCACTCGTCCGGCAATATCGCGTGCTGGCTGAGAAAGTCCGCTCCGTTTTGTATTCCTGGGATAAAAATTGCTGATATAGCGAGAACATGGTTCTCTGCCCAGGTCAAGATCTCAGCAGCCACCCTCATTGCTCCCGTGCTCCTGGTGACCGCCTGTCCTTTGACATGTGGCATTGCCGTCACATTGTCAGACTGCAGACGGACTGGGTGTCCGCGAAGTATCGTCTGGGCCTTCTAGAAGGCCATTTACATGGATTTTCGCTCCAGAATGTTGATGGGGAGAGAAGCGTCCTGAGCGGTCCAGAGTCCCTGAAACCGTAACTGAAGTACCACAGCACCCCATCCTGTCAGTCTGGCGTCTGTGGTTACTAAGATCCAGGACCATGGGGCAAAGGACCATCCCATTGTCAGATTGTCCTGGACTGCCCACCCATCTGAGGTGGACTTGATCTGCCTTCGTCTCTGGTGATAATTGTATCAGGTGTTCCGGAACCTGGCGATGACTTTGGCGGAAAGGAGAGAGGCAACACATGTAAGCATTGCCTCTTTCTTTTGAGGGATGTGGGTTTAACTGGTTGCGAAGAACCAACGAGGTGCTTGAACAGATAGGTCTATCATGTATTCTCTTGTCATGATCACCGGTATCCAACGGTCTTCTGAGGATGCTGTCCACTGATCTCTGAACAGTAGCAGACGTCCAACCACTCCCGCGAGGATGGGAGGGAGACAATCAAACTGACTGTTTTACTGGAAGCTTGGGAAAGTTTATAAGTGCCAAAACTCCTAGCCCACCTACTATACCCTAATGTCTCGCAGTGTCCCCCAATGGCAGGAAAGAGAAATGGATATTTTGTGAAGGAGGAAGACCTAGCTCTATACGATTGTCCTCTAGACGCCGAAGTGCTCCGTGTGCCCGACCCAGGCCAGCGGAGCCCCCACAAAAGGACTGTCTAAATGAGCCAAATCTCGGTGTCCTAGGTTTTGGAACATTTACAGGGAGGAAGCTGTTTTTGCCTCCTGTGGCCTGGCAAATTATGATGTCCATTTCAGGGCCGAATAACACTCCCCCTGAATAAGGGAGTGATTCTAACGACTTTTTTGATTCTGTGCCTGCATCCCAGAACCTGAGCTATAAGCCTATCTGGCTGCTACTGCAGTTGCAGAAATAGATGAAGAAATGGAGGCTGCATTCTGGGCAGCCTCCTAGAAGTATCCGGAAGCGTACTTGAGATGCAGGGCAAGGGGGAGCAATTCCAAATTTTGCAGACCCGCTAATTGGTCAGCCTATGTTTCCATGGCCCTGGCAACCCATGCCGATGAAAACATAGGTCTGAATGATGTACCTGGCACAGTGTAGAAAGACTTTAAAAATTCCACTATTTTGCAGTCAGTATTATCCTGCAGGGTGGCTGTCCCTGGGATAGGGAGTGTGGTGTGTTGTGCCAAACGCACCACCGGTGAATCAACTCTTGGAACCTATTCCCAGTTGAAGTCCTCCTCCTGTAATGCATGTAAAACCAGATACCTTCGCGGAACAGTACATTTCCTATCTGGTTGGTAACTGCTATGTTTGTTACATATTCTTTTACTAAAAACTTAATAAAAACCTTTTGAGAAAAAAAAAAAAAAGAATGAAATACAGGCAATCACTCACAAGCAAACAGAAAGATACTGTTGACAGAGTCAAAAATTAGTATCCCTTGCAAAGGCTATGTGGTATGCAATTAGTATTCTATATTTTATTAAAAAATGCTATTGCAACACAACTTTTGTTTCAATATACCCCTATCATCAGTTATTTATATAGTGTCACTAATTCCTCAGCGCTGTACAGAGAACTCACTCACATCAGTCCCTGCCTCATTGGAGGACTGATTGGAGGCACACAGACAGACAGAGACTAAGGTAAATTTTTGATAGCAACCAATTAACCTACTAGTATGTCTTTAGAGTGTGGGAGAAAAACCAGAGCACCTGGAGGAAACCCACGCAAAAACAGGGAGAACATACAAACTTCACAGAGATAAGGGCATAGTCGTGAATCAAACTCATGTCCCCAGTGCTGTGAGGCAGAAGTGCTAACCACTAAGCCAAGAGATATAGGCAAAGTAGTACTTAGCCTTCCAATCAGGCTAAGATGTCTTATGGAGCAGAAGAGGTCTGTCAGCAACGTATTGTCCCAGAGAATGTCTGCTGCACTTTTCCCGGGCAGTGTTTAGCGACCTTGGAATAGCACACTTGCTTCAGACTGCGAGGGGGGACTCTTTCCTTAGTACCCTCCGACTGCACCTTTTTTCCTGCTCTTCCTCAAGTTTTTTGCTGTTAAAGAGGGAGATCTGCTGCATCTATATTAGCAAGCAGTCGCTTGCAGCAGATTTCTAGTGGCCGTTTTTTTTCTGTTTGCACAAGTACCTCCCCCCCCTCCTTTGCTGAGGAGGGGAATTGGTATAATCCAATATGGCAGTCCCTGGCGATCCGACTTACCGGCGCTCTTTGCCGTTTGCTGATATCATGGTCCTGTAGCAGCCTGGCAGCGGCTATAATTCGCTTATCAGCGCCGACTGCTAAAATAAAAAAAACTTTCGATGTAAGCCAGAGCCGGCCGGCTCTCACTGTCTGAATAAGTGTGCTCTGCAAGCTAACAGAGCACACTGCTGCAAAAAATAAGTTACATTTTGGGAGAAAAATTTTAATAATTTCTTCCTGTCATAAAAGTAAGCCCAACTCCCTTGGGCACTTAACTAAGACTGGAGAGGCTACAAGGGGTTGCAGAGGGGAGGGTTTGTAAGCTTTGATACATTAACAAAGTTAACCTGTTAAGTGCCAACTCCACCTCCACTTTCACAACCCATGGTTGTGAAAGCACGGTGGCTCAGTGGTTAGCACTTCTGTCTCACAGCACTGGGGTCATGATTTCAATTCCCGACCATGGCCTTATCTGTGTGAAGTTTGTATGTTCTCCCTGTGTTTGCGTGGGTTTCCTCCGGGTACTCCGGTTACCTCCCATACTCCAAAAACATACTGGTGGGTTAATTGGCTGCTATAGTGTGTGTGTGTGTGTGTTAGGGAATTTAGACTGTAAGCTCCAATGGGGCAGGGACTGATGTGAATGAGTGCTCTGTACAGCGCTGCGGAATCAGTGGCGCTATATAAATAAATGGTGATGATGATGGTAGCAGTGTCCTGCAGATAGGATGAAAGAGAAATTGTACTTTTGTCTGTTTCAAGTGCATGTTTTTCTGTGCCCAATACCGTGTCATGCGTTCGGCAGTTACAGATGGCTGCATTTTATATGAGCTCTGTGCCTTATATCCCATATAATCATCCTCTCACAAGTATAAAATAGCTAAACAATTCGTGAAGGCAGTGGGAAATTACAAGGTGGTGTTGAGGAGCGTCATCACACAAAGGACAGGGTTGTTTTGAAAATCTATCTAGAACAACATCTCAATTTAGCTACTGGTCCCAGTGAGTTCAACTCATTGCTGTCGCCATCTCTGTTCCTCCTTTGTCGATATATGTGGTCTCCTTAAAGACAGCATCTGCCGCCACATCTCCTACACACATGTGCAACATTTGTCCTGGCTCTGTGTCCAGCAGTGAGCATCATGCCAAAGAAGAAGAAAACCACACAGCTACTCCGAGCTGGCAGATAACCACAAGAGTGCCAATACAGCATAAAAGCAATTCCTTGTTCAGAATAAGAAGAGGAAGGAGGTGCAGTTAAGATAAAGCTGAAGGATGGTCATTGTTGCCAGCAGATGAGTGTCTTAAGATTTTATAATGACTAGTTCAGCATTCCACTGTGTTTCTTCATTCTAAACATAACACCACCGGAAATTTGTGTCACCAATGGCTGCTTTAATATTGGTGGCTGATAATGCTTCTGCCTTACCACAGCTATATATACACTCTCCCCACCACCAGCTACAATTGCTTTGCCACCATCTTATGTATCAATTGTTACCCATAGCTCTTAGATTGGAAGCTCATTTGGATAGGACTTTCTGTTTCATTATATGCTATTGTATCATGATCCCCGCAATATGCAGCATTGCATAACATGCTGAGGCTTATAAAGGACATAATACTACTACAATTATGATGACTTTTGATGAATGATTGGACACCATTGTTTTAAGCAGCACAACAATTTGTTCTGTTACATTATTCAGGATCTAAATGCTAAATGATAATATGCAGATATTGTCCTATTTTACAGATGAAAAGGAACACTTAGGACTCGTTCACATGTGATCTGTATAAATAGGTAGAAATGCATGAAAACTAACACAAAATTTAGTACTGTTTTCCATGTGTTTTTACGAATATAATCTACTGTACTGGAAATGCAAATCATAAAGCATGAGAAACAGGTTGTGGTGTGTTCTAGAAGTTTAATGTGCCATTAGAACATAATGGTGAAAATAAGCCCATAAGAAATCATCCATTCTTATTTAATGCCCTTTCAGGAATTAGTTTGTAGCTGTAAAGCACATTAACATCAGAAAGGTATGAACAAGTTTCAAAACTTGAGAATCTCGGTTTTGCAGAAAACTGCAGCATTTTGGCTAGTATTTCAAGACCCAGTGAGATATTATACACAAATAAGCTGTGCTTAGATGGGATAAGTGTAGTATACACGATATCACAGAGTATTTAACAGAATAACAGCTACACAAACATTCTGCATTCCAACAGCAGGAAACTACAACCCCAACATATAAGAAACGTGCAAAACCTACCTATACAATTTATCTCTAAAATGGTACCAAACATCCAACCAAACTGGGAAACTCCATATATGCATATTAGAAGTACACTTATGCCTTAAGGACTTGACTTCAATTACTGATCTCAAGCATCAATTATCTTAATAATAAACATGAAAACATCACAAGCACTTCAGGTCGGTGGTAGTGGTGACCAAGGCTCTGACAAAGCAGACACACTTAACAACTACAAATTAACCCCGAAAGCAATAATAGCGATAGTATAACAATATGGACTTCTATGACAAAATGAGACTGTCCAAAACATCTGTTAAAAAGTCATTTTTTATGTAAACACAGTGCAAATGCTGCTTTTGTAGCGGCAATGGGAGGCCCCACTGCGTGGATTACATTATACAGGCAGTGCGGCCGCCCATTGCTGCTTTAAAAGCGGCATTTGCACTGTGTCTATTAAAAATGACGTAATTTTTTTATGAAGATATTTTTACATAATTTTACATCTGTAGATCATTCGATGTGCCGGACACAATAAGTGCCTCCTATATGGTAACTCCATATTGTTATACTATCGCTATTATTGCTTTTGGGGTTAATATGTAGTTGTTAAGCGTGCTGGCTTTCTCACACCCGTTTATTCATACCACACCCCTTCAGGTCACGTCCACAGATCAAAATTCATCCTTCCACAAAACATTAAGTCAAAGAATGAGATAACTAGACCAATATTACAGCAGAGAACATGCCAGGTCCTACAAATGGAGATCAGGATAGAAGGCATGGAAAAAGAGGGTGGAACCAGGAACTGAAAAGGCAAATAAATGCCCTAGTTACCCCCAATAATGCTGGTAGGAAGCTCAGAGATTTGATATACACTAGCTGCTGTAACAGTACAGTTGGTAATAACAAAGAGTTCTTGCAATCACTTGCAAGAAGGAAAGTAGGTACACATTCCAATGCTAAATAAGGAAGTAAGGTCTGTGCAGTCCTTTGCACTCTTAGCAACTTTTATATAACTGACAGATGACCAACAAGCTTTATGCCATAGCAATGAGCAGAGATGAGATGCAAGTCACTGCAAGAACAGGACCAATAGACAAAAAGCAAGCAATGTTGATAAGGCCATAAGAGTTGAAATTACCCTTAATATCTCATGCACATCTCATACTAATAAAAAGTAATACTCAAAATATGTATCAACTTCTTTATTTATTCCTAGGATTAGGGCTACAGAAAATAAGCCTAATAGACTTATAAGGGAATGAAAAAGGGCAAGAAAAGTAAAATTTTGGACATAATTCTGCATAAATAGTTGTTCAGATTCCATGAGTAACAAAAGAAACTGTATTGATTTAATGGTCACACCTGTCCTATTTAATATATAAAGATACCCCGATATCAACAATTGTATTTGCTTATTTGTGCCAGCACATAGAAATGCATACGCCAAACATAGATTTAGGTTAACGACTTAACCTAAGAATATTGTGGTTAAATGATAAAGAAATGGCAGTTTAAAGTATAATTCCACCCCAAATCCCTTCTCATCAGATCTTTAAAGGCATCCCAGGATCAAAGTAATGCAGGTAAATGACATTTTCTTATTGAAAAGCACATTTACATAAGCTTGTGAAAGCTTTTAAACTAAATTTATTTTAACTAACAATAATATGCTTATTGTGTCTATCAGACATATAGAAAACATTTAAAATGTAGTTAGGTTGCCTCTAAACCTTACCAAATCCATATAACATGAGTTGAAACATTCCAGAATGAAGATCTACAAACACATGAAGACACTCTGAGCGGCCGCAGGGCTCTAGAATGGGAATGACCAGGGTTGGCAGAGATGTTTCCACAAATGCTTCAAAACAAAAAGACAGCTTCAAATCAAACAAAACCATGAAAAATATTATTGTTTAGCTTTTTTTTTTTAACTTCCCTTTCCCCTATTTCAATTATCTGGGACTCAAGGAAAGATCCTATACAACAGAGGCTATTGATCACCAGATGTATCATACTCCCCTTCCATGTCAGGTAAACAATCAAGTACTCTAATAAGTATATTGTTTGTCATAAATTTCAATGATTTCACCTGAAAAATCCACTATTTTTTTTTTTGGGGGGGTGTTATTCCCATCTCATACTAGAAGTGTACAAGCAGCAATTGAATGCTCCCAAAAATTGTGAGGAACCCCCATACATTAATCAAAGGTGATAATATGAAAATACACAAAAGTAAATTATAACCAACAGAATTCTATGTTATTCAGGAAATCACACAATTCTAAAATACGATCACTGAAACTATGTATTTATTTGTGCACTTATGAAATGTCTTGCTATCTGGCATGGCCATGAAAAATTACACCAGCTTCAGGTAAGTGGCAGGACTGCAAGTATCATTAGCCAGCAAGGAAGAGAGAAGGGCTTAATTATAATTAAAGTGTAGATGATAATTCTATAAGCTCTCTAACAGATCTGCCTTCACAACTGCCTTCTGCTTATTTATAAAGACGTTTTCTTTCACTCAATATTTATCTTTCAAAAAGAAAAACACACCAACACACACAGACACACACCAGTGGAAAATACATACAGTTGTCTCTGGGGTTGAAGTACTTTAAGATGGCTTTCAGTTCCTGCAACTTCTGATGCGACCTTGCATGAACACTATCTATTAGCAGTTTTTCTATAGACAGATGGTCGATCTACACAAAAAAAAAAACAACAAAAAAAAACAAGAATATACACAAATGTAGAAATATATGCAGCAAATAATTAACAAGGAATCAAAACTGGTTAATGAGAAGCAATTGCTTACCCGCATAGCTCTTTCCAATAATTTGGAATCACAAACTGGTAGCGGAGGTTCATGAGAAATTTGCAAAGGTTTTGAGCCATCATTCTCATCGATCTTTATAGTGACCTTATGAACAGGAGCTGTGCCTGTTTTTCTTCCCAGTACCTGTTGGCTGCAATTCAAAATAGATCAACAAAAATTACACAGATCCTTATGCGTGCGATACTAGTGCTAATCACAAAAAAAATGTACACTCCACAAGGCAGTCATGGGGACTAGAGGAACCGAGGTTTTAGGTTACAAAGCAGTGAAAATGTCTATGTGAGTGTGTGACGGGATTTGCATAGTTGACCAACACTAGTTTCACTAAAGAAAGGCAAACAGAAAACAAGAGGGACATACCATTTGCTTGGAATAAGTTGCAAGCACAAATTGCATTGGATCACTTAACGCACAATAAACCATACAAAAAGAAGCATTCAGGCATCTTTATCAAACAATAAAAAATAACCTAGGCTTATCCAATCAAACAAAAATACCTATAAAACAGGGTGAAAACAAACAAACAAACAAAAAACATACACAATAAACCCAAGTTGTCATGGAATCTGTAAGGTTGCATGTAGAAGGTATCAGATATTTTTTTCTAAAATGAATTATGGCCTAAATGTAAATCTACTGCCTGTGACCCCTAATTGACCACATTAAAAAAAGAAAAAAACGAAAAAAACCTATTTTCCTGGTAAAAAAATTTAAATCTAACATTGTTTGCTTATTCTGTCAATCATACACCCAGATGTATTCACCGATGAAACCTTATTATTTCCAAATGGCCTTAAAAAGTACTTAACTATAACAGTTTTTATTAAATGTCCACTGTTCACTATTGAGCTAGACAGGAGGAAGAGTTCCAAGCCTTCTGTGGGAGGAGCTTAAATTCTATCAATGACCTCTGCGCTCTCCTCTACTGATGGTGACCCCATTGTGAGTAAGTCTCCGAATATCTTAAAAGTGGACTACTAGCTTTAACATAGGCTTTGTAACAAAAGGGAAGGACTGACCCTGTCATGTGACTGTTACCTAAAGACAAATTGCACTGTAAAACTCACAACAGAGAACTCAATCTGTCCAGTTTCTTCAATAAACCTCCTTAGAGAGTCATTGAAGAGGACAGGATGGATATAAACACACACCATGAGCTGCAGCACGAATGCACAGGATGCAGCAGAATTCAGCTTTCATAGCTCTCCTTATGTGAAGCTACGAGGGAGTGAGGAGACATCTATATAACAGGGTTTTCCAAATGTGGACAGACCTTTTACGTTTGCTGCATTTTATATAACTTAATGCCCAAGTGTACCGTAGTATCTGCCACACAAGGATATATATATACAAGATGTCCTATATTTGAGAGTGAAAGTTTATTAAAGGGATTATACATGGAAATGGTTTCTCTTACAATTTAAATAAATTAAATACATAAATGATATACAAAGTAAAACAAAAATATGGTCAAAGACGTTATGTTTAAAAGGCCTATGATGAAGCATATCAGCAATACTTATGCCAGTGTCACGTAGAGATGACATAATTTTAGGGAGACAGAGGAATAGGGGAATGTAGAGGTGCAGGAAGCTCATCCATGGCTATAGGAAGAGACTGCAGTAATTGTGACATCAACTATTAAGTCTAGGATATCAATGCCATTTATTTAATTTTTTGTTTTTTTAAAAGCATATACATTATTAAATTCAGATTCAAAAACAAAGGATCTGTATATTAATTGAGAGAGAATTGTAGAGACCAAATACTTTTGCGTTTATTAGAGGAAATGGTGTTATTTGAAAAGAGTGCCAATATTTTAAGCCACGATTGTACGATGCTTATTTTTGTCTCCCAGACCTATTTTATATCATCCTTGCAAAGGTAGTAACCCTTTTAAAAATGCATGAACAAATAAAATACATACTTCCAGACAGCTAATATGAGGCATTTCCCAGCAATGTATCGTTCAATCTGAACAAGATCTCCCCACCGTTCCCTTATTAGCATTTGTGCTTGTGAATGGAGGACTTCCAGCTGAAGAGATAAGCAGAAAGAATCTACCCAAGACAAAGTTAAGGAAAACAGAAAAAACTAAATTACAGAAAAAGGCCTAGATTACACAGACAAAAATTGCAATACTTTATCAGTTATAAATTTTAGAGAATAATCAGAAAAATGAAGTGTCTTCATTGCATGGCATACACCCAGTGGTGGATTATAACAAAGCTGATTGGCCAAATGACACAGAGCCCCCCAAAAAGATTAAATGAACCAGTGGTTCTAAACCCTGTCTTCAGGCCACTTCAACAGTATATCATTTTCAAATATCATAACAGGTTAATGCCAGGTAGGAATTTCACATAACTTTTACTCCTGCAAGTCTATCCACAAAGCATGCATTAGTGGCGAGGTCTGAGCATAGTCGAGAACTTTGTGGTTAATACACTATGGCTGCCCATCTCCTGACCACCAAGAAGCGTTCAATTATTTCAACTTCTAAAGTGGACAACACAAACTTTATGACGGTAACCAGCAAAGAATTTGCCAGAACAGATGATAAAATTAGTTACTAGCTTCACAAATTCTGTACAGCCAGCAGAAACAAACAATCTGAATCCAAAAAGCTGAAAGGATACGCAAACATGTATACATGTCCTGAAGTGGTTTCTCATCAGCAAAAAGCCTGGATTGAACCAACTGGTGGATGAAGTTAATTTGCAGGCTATGAACCAGGGCACGACCATCTGATAAAAAAAAAAAAAAAAGGTAAAATGTCCATTAAAACTGTCATAAAGCCTGAATAATAATGTCAATTACTAACAAATTACCTAGTGCTATACTATAATTATTTCAGCAAGATGCTTAACTGGACCATTAAGAAAATAAGGTATTATAGATCAAACCATTGAAAATAGTACCCTACGAAAGGTAATTTATATGAAGTTTAATGAAAGAATTTTGATAAAAACCCCTCTTAAGATATAAACTCTTTTTTTTATCAGCAAAGTTTGGTAGGTGCTGCATCTGTGAATGGACATTTAGACGTGTCCATTAAAGATAGCAGCAGCACGATCAATAGTGTGATATCTCTGAAAGATCTAAATAGAATTTTTTTTATTTTTTTTTTATTGGGTGGGGAACAAATGTTCTTAAAATGGTCTTTGATGGAGTTACTTCGTTTTTAAATCATATTTTATTAGAAATGGGCGGTAAACTCCACCATCTTTATCATTAAGCCCCACCCTCGTTTGCAAGCCGTGAAATGGGATGTCCTGCCAAAACCGGGACAGTTGGGAGGTATGAGATAAGGCAACTTCCAATAACAGATCCAGGTAACCTGGCTGTCAGTTACTATTTGTTCCAGTTTCTGGCCATATAGCTGCATCAGAAAAGTACACATTTATTATCCCTCTACTCAGGAAATGTAGCCAATCGACATTTGCTGTGTATTACAGCTCTTTCGACCATACGCTGTACAAACTTGTGCTTCCCTTTTGAGAATCAAACTGCCCCCCCCCTCAAAACAAACAAAAAACCCAACAACAAAAAGATACAAAATTCAAAAAGGCCCAACATACACACCTCCGGTTTCTTTATCTTCAACAAGAATCTCCAATTTCAGAAGCCTCCACGGAACCTCAGGATCATCTCCCATTACTGTGAGGGTGGCTTCAAACTCTCCTTCTACACGAAATTTTACTCTTCCATTGGCTGCAGAATTTTATAAAAACATTTTTGTTATATAAAACAAAACAAGAGGAAGAATCAGTTAGCATTTAAATAAACAGGACACTAATAGCATTGTGTGCACAGTATTATTTATTGTATGACTGATCGTTAATTGTAGGACAGGTTTAAAGTAGGATCCAAATCGGGTTGTGCACGATCAATGCTCAATTCCCCATATCCCCTCCACCACAAAGTAGAACAGGAATAAAAAATAAATGAAGTTTACGAGGCAGAGTTCTGTGTACTCACAAAGCACCTTTCTTGTGATGTATAAAGAAATACATCTGATTAAAGTTACAAAAACAAACTTTGAATTATATGATATTCTAACAATCTGCTTTGATTTTTTTTTTAGGGGAAAAAATGTATTAGGTTTAATGTCCTGCACAAGGATTGAACATGAGAAATGTAAAGCACAAAATAAAAGATCTGTTATAAAAACAATCATACCAACTGTAAGATTTGCCAGCTGCGGTGGCAGGTCTGTGGTTACCAAGCGATGTCTGAGGATCTGATTGAGATGATGAAGTGTTGATTGCTTCTCACTTTTGGTAATAGGATCAGGAGGGATTATTTTATCCTGTCAGGTAAAACAAATCATAAAAAAGAAAATTTCAGTCATGAGAAAAAAAGTTGATTTTTTCACACTTAAATAATTTTTTCGGATACTTGCAGAAATACATAGATGGTGGGCAAGTTTCAACCTCTAACAGGCAGTGCCAGTTTACCAGAAAAAATTACAAAAGCAGCTACACAAGTCAGACACAAAGCATTCCCCAGGTGGACTATTCTGTGTACCCTTCAAGCATTGAAGAAAGGGGTTCAACTGGAAGTACAATAAAGTCCCCATTTCTCCTACTGCAGGGGTAAACAGAGGGATATAGCAAAGCCACCCACATAGAGAAGAGGGAAGAAATGGCTAAACCACACTGGCCACATGGAGGACTTTTCTGCCAAAGGCAGACTCTGCCTTGTTGGCCACGTCCATCTTCTAAAATCTGTCAAAAGTATGCGGCGACAACAAGGTGGCTGCTTTGCAGACCTGTGCAAAACGCAGGAAGGACCGACCACCCAGATTGAATTGAGTCATAACACTGAAGGGGATCAGTTCTCTGAAAGTGGCCTAGTCTAATCTAATCATTATTCTGATCAATCTGGATATGGAAAGGGTTTAAGTGCCTCTTCTTAGTTGATATCCATTGAAAAACATAAAGAGGCAATCCATATGCGGGAACATCTGTGTCCCAGAGATATAAACATAAAAACAGTGGGCTACATCCAGGGTATGAAGTGTCACCTCCTTGGCATATAGGACAAGGGCACAAATCTTCTGGTTAATATGGAACCCTGAGATCACCTTCTCTTGAAGGATTACCCAACAATGAAATGTACGTAGCAGAAACCATAGCAAAGAGAAATGTCACCTTACAAATGAAGATAGACAATGAGACTGAATGCAGCACCTTGCAGGTCTTTCTGAAATCTTAAAGTTCCATGGAGGAACAAGAGCACGAATTGTCAACCAGACATGACCCGAGTCATGGAAATACTTCTCTGGATTAGCCCATTCCTCTGCAACAAGTTCATTTTTGAACAATCAGGGGTGTAAAAATAAATCATGAAGGCTGGGCCTGATCTAAGGAGTCAAGGATATGTAGGGCATAAATAACTGTTTTAACAAGCTAGAGGATCCCAATTTCACCAAATCAGCGGTCAGAAAATATTTGTTTCACTTTCACTTCTGCCTCCCAATCTTCAACTCTGGCTTTGCAGTCTTCCGAGGGAAAGGCCTGCAGGCTCTCTACCACACTAGACAGATATGCAAAACACCTGTTTGAGAAAGGCCCAGATAAGCTGTGCTAGCACATGCATCCCAGGTGAGAATCAAATAACTGTAGAGGCTGGCTGCAGAATGTGGGATAGGGACTAGACCCACTTAGGCAACAGTAGCAAAGCAGGGGCTATAGCTGCCAGGGAGTATGACTGGCAACTGCAGGGCTGCATAAAATGTGCAGCCTAATCATAGCCGTCCTTTAGGTAACTTCGGCTGGCACTTAGTTTGCACAACCAAAAAAAAGGGGTTGAGGCCCTTCACATTAGACATTGCATCTTGTGAATCTGACAATGTCAAAGTCACAGTACTCAAAAACACAAGGAGGTCAGAGTGACCAACCACTACTACCAGCTGACTAAATGACAAACTGCAGAAGCCTCCGCAAAAAAACATTTCCATCCTAAAGTAGTCTACATTGAGTCCAATTAACACAAAGCTGTAGATGGGAACATAGGTGGGGTGAGAGGGCTGCTCACGCTGAGAATGGGAGGACTGAGGGAGTGCAGAGAACCCAACCTGCCATGCTCAAAGAAACAGCTGCTGATGTTCCTCAATATGAGCACAGAAGTAAAAGAACAAAACGATAAAATACAATAAAATTAAATAAAACAATAAAGCCCTATGACCACATCCTATCCAGGAGTAGGAAAAAATACTGCCCAGGTATAGGAGGAACAGGGGTTGCTCTTCCTTTCAGTGCCCTGCCTCCTATAGGGAGCAGCTTACCCAACATCTGCATAATGAGAAAGAGGATTTCAACTGCATACAAACATAGGGGGGTATTTAATTGTCCGCAATTTTTTTTTTAGACCGCGTTAAGTCATTTCAACGCTGTTTTTTTTTTTTTTTTAAATCATTTTCGAGCGGGTTAACTTTACCCGCGATTCAATTCCATTTTTTTAACGCTACTTTTTTTCCCATGAAACGGTCCTCTCGCGGTCCAGTAGAAGGTCTATTAAATGTATAGGGTGTGCGAGAGGCAGCAGCGTTCAAAGCTATACAATTGTTTTTAACGCGGCGCGTTAAACAGGCAAATATGCTGTTTTATCTCGCACGTCTTTAGGGTGTGATAAAAATAAGAAACCTCTGAAAACTATTTGAAATCATGTAATAATGTGAAAAAAAAAAAAAGTTAAACTATGTTTATCACTAATGCCTAACATGTAAAAGTTGATTTTCATGTGAAAAAAATAATGAAATAAAAATAAAAAATGAAAATCACTAATTATATTTATGTTTGTTTTTGGTACAAATATGTATGTACTAATGTGTTTTGATATGGTATAGATGATTCTATGTAAAAAAATAGTTCAATAAAAAAATATGCTAAAGAAAGTACTGTAATGTAGATATTATCAATGTGTAATGCAATCTAATGTATAAAAATGTATGCAAATCTTTTTTTGTAGTATGTGTACAGTTTATTGGAACTATATAATGGAAGTATAGGTATAAAAAAACCTCTAAATCTAAAACGTCCAATGTGTTAATATCACAATTGATTTAGAAAGAGTGTTCCATCAGATATAATTTTGAAATTTTTTTAGCACAATTCATAGAAAACCATAATTGGGGGGAGAGAGAGGGATTTATATATACGTATATATACAAACACATATATATATATATATATATATATATATATATATATATATATATAATTGAGCACATAATCCTTTTTGCACTGTACTAAAAGGGTGTGTAACTTAAACCAAAAGAACATTCTGAGAATGTAAAATAATACACATTTGAAACTGAACTACTTAGCTTATGCACTTTGTTACTGTAGGAACTGGTTAAGAATTGTGCAGTCATGTAGTCAGAGTAATAGTATATAAACTAATTCAGTATATATAGTACTATTGTATATCAACTAGCACAATGATGTGTTGAGACCAGAAAATTGAACCCAAAATTAGATACAAACGATGTTATCTTAAGAATAATTTCAATTAATAGCAATTTGTGTACTTTTAATATAAGTAGCAACAGCCTGAGACAAACAAAAAAGGTGTATAAACATACCCTTATACAAGTTGGCAGGCGTGGATATGACCCTGTTGTTAGTACATCAATGGCATAAGGAATTGCAAAACTAGGTAGACGAGCATGCACCAGAGCATCCCTGGCTAAAGATGCCAGTCTGTCAGCAGTGTCAACAAACAAGATGGTTTGCTGATCTAGAAAGCTTGATATCAGCTGCAAAAAAAGAAAGAAAAGGTAAAAATTATATACATAACGGTTGAGAAAGTAAACCATTGTAAAATTATTACAATGCAGGTATAGGATTAATGATACAAAATGCTTGGGGTTTTCCGGATAAGGGTTGATCCCATAATTTAAAGCACCACGCCTAAACTATATTTAATTACCTTAAAAATAACCTAAGTCTTTCCTTGTACAGCCCCTGACATTAACGTCTTCATTCAATTGTTTACCAGTGCTCCTCACAATATGTGGCACGGCAACATACTTGACCATTTTAGTGCATATGATATTCTTTTTTTCCCTTTCTGGTTCTCGGACTTTCAGAATAGCGAGTTTCCAGATAACATGAAAAATGTTTAAAGAAAATGTAAGTGTTTTTAATGCTGCATAATGTATATGGAAAATGTTTAAATATCAGCCATGACACGAATATTTGTTTAAGCAATATGTCTGGTTTGTTTTATTATTGTGAAACCTTTAAACAGTTAGTAAACATGAATTGTATTGTGTTCTGCACAAACCAGCTGTTTAAAAGGTTTTTTTTTTTCCTTAGACACTACTACTGCCAAAAAGCAGGCTTAGTTTTGAACTGGAATAGATGAAACAGAGTAAGGGTAAAACAGTTACAATATTAAAACACTGCCAATACTCACCGCACACTTTTCTACTTTGCCAGCGTTGTTTGCCCATTTCACTAGTGCTAATAACCTGACGAAGAGCTGACGTGTACGGCTGGCAAACTGTACAATTTCAATTTTCCTACAAATAGGAAAAAAAAAACACGACGCTTTGTTTAGCTTGAGGTTTCTTTTTTCAATTATCTCAACAGTATTTTTTTTAAACACAACTAATGCATAAAATAACAGCAAAGCTAACATTCCAAGATCACAGCTGATTACACCAATGTAAATTGCTTTATATGTGTTCATTGTGTGGCTGATGTGGCAGAGCAATGTGATTATTCTCAGTAAAGCAACACAATCCGCGCATGTGTAGTTGTCACAACCTACCCATTAAGCTTGTACTATAAATGTTAGAAGTAGAATCAAACACTTTATCCACCAATAGTGACCACCGATTGTAAGAGAACTCACCTTTCCATGTCTGTCTTCCGTGGAAGCCTAGAAGATAAAAAGGTAATAGCTGTTACATTCAAATTTAATGTACTTTGACATTTATTTATGTTGACAAGGTTTTGATAGGGGGATAACAACATGTAACTTATTTGACATGATTTGCCATTTCCTAATCTAACTTTCCATTATTGACATGGCTAAAAAATATTAGAAAATGCAAAGACATGAGAAACAGATTAAAACAGATCAAAGCATTGTGTACTTTTTTTAAATGTAGTTCGCCATTCGCTCATGGTGTTTTACCACATTGTGCCTCGTGCACTGTATAGTAGGCAAAAACAAAAACAGTTTTCATATCAGAAAGCATGTTATTTACCTGGCAATGCAAACTCCTGAGCAGGCTTCATCAACACAGCACTGTGCCTGGTGACAGGTCTGTATTAGTAGCCAATTTTGTTAAACATACACAACATAGATTCTACAGCTGTCACAGCAAGCAGTAGAGTTTTAGCTGTGTTAGAGAAACATGCAACAGACTGCCCAAGTTTTAAGAAAGGGGCACACTTTTCCCAGGACCAGCCTAATTTTGCCCCTGTAAATCTGATTATTTTCCTAGGATGTGCATACATTACCATATACAACTCCCTCTTTATAGTGGTACCCTTGCATAAAAACATATTCCTTAATTCCACTACAGCACTGTTCTCCCCAAGACCTATTTGCCGGGTGATCCACCAGACTATTGGAAGCCAAAGGAGTCCAATTATAATAGGACAAACCATTGTTTATCTTATTATAATAAGCATAGTAGCCAGCAAAGTGTGTTAAATCACTGATCACCAGTCTGACCAGACCAGGCAGTCAAAGGTTCAGCTGCCAGGCATGAAAAAATAAATTATAAAAAAAAATAGGTGTATCCAGTCCAGCCAGCAAGTAGTCAATAACCTCCAGAGTATCTATTAATAATATAAGTGTTCTCAATAACCCCCAATATTTTCTTTATTATTCTTATTGCAAAATAGGAGATTGGCCCCACCCAGCTACATCTTAATGCCACCCAGCTGGCAACATTTTGTGGGGATAACACTATGCAGGATATGCCACTCGCTTAATAATAGCTTCTGAGCTATTATGCCAGTTTTTACCTGTGTTCTAAAGTAATCATTTAAAGATGAAACATTAGAGTAGGAAAAGCATACTATAACTGTTTTAGTGCATATGTGGCACCAAAAACTGAAAAGTGGACTGAACAAACTCCATGTCACTTGGGAGCTTTTATGGTGTTTTCCTACTTTAAATATATTTTGAGTAAGTACTCTCCTATCATCAGCTATTCTGCATATTTACCAGGGTTTTGGCACTCACATACAGCTGGTACCTCTGCCTATCACTTTCGGTGCTCCTCAGCACTGTAGATAGCAGGAGACATCACACGACAGTCCTATATGAAAGCAGTGTTAACTGGAGGAGTGCCTGCTCTGCCAATCAGCAGCTGATTTTTTTATATATAACAGTGTTGCATCGGGGATGGGGTGGAAATAGTGACATCTTGAAGAGAATTACATCACCTATACAAATTCAGATGGAGCTCTTTCTTTTGAACAATGCTCAGATTACTTTTTTTTGCAGCATATTAACTTTAGTTAACTCTATAATCACAGCAGGGAATGGTGTCAGAGAGGTGAATGGTGCAAACATGTCATTCGTCTTAAACAATCATGTCCCATCCGTATATTCCAACAAGTTGGATTTATAAACATTATTTCATATAGAGGTATATTTGGCACCACAATCTGCTTACATTATTGTAACAGGAGCCTCACATAATTTGCCCTGTTCCAAGGGGGACTCTGCTACCTCTACGATCAAACTCTGTGCCTTCTTGTTTGCTTTCTCATTTCATGACTTCTCACATGCAGCCCCATCCCTAGCAATCACACAAATGGACAGGTCAATGCCTCTCACAAGATCAGCACACACCTCCTGATGCTTTTACCATATTAATGATCTAATAAACAGGTTACACAAAGACCAGCAGGAGATAAAGACTGAATACAATAAGGTGGTCAGATACTAGCCAAACAAACCTAAAAAATAAAGGCTCTATAGCTTAAGTCATGGTACAGAGTACAACGTGTATTGCAAAAGTGCAAATGTTATGGTTTTCAAGAAGCCTGGACTTTTCAAATGAACATCACATGTAAAAAAAAGTATGACAACTTTATGGCTTGAAAAAAAAAAAAAAAAAAGTACCACTGATTCAGAAATTCATAAGGTAAGACACTACGTCTATAAATCCCACAAGAAGTAGTCACCTCATTACTTTTTTGTAAATCTCATGATGGGGGTGGGGAGGGGGGGGGTAAGCCAGCATTAACTTGACAGTTGCTGAAATGACATTTTTTTAGCACTAGATTCCACAGCAAAAATAGATTTAAAGTGTAAAACCATACAATGAAAAACAACATCTAGCCAGTAGTTCTCAAACAGAGAAACACTTGGAAGTAGCAATCCAAACATTAGCTATAAATATCAACATATTTGTTCAGCATATGAATTGTACTTTAGGAATCCTTGGTGTACTGTTACAAAACAAAAATTAAAGATCTGAGCTGTCCATGACAGAATCGATACTGAAAACTGAATGACTGCATCCATAAGAAGCAGTGCTGTAATCCATAGCATCCACCCTAACAAGCTGTGAAAAAGATACCCAACTGTCAAGAAATATTATTCACATTTAATATTGTCTGCACATCACTAAAAAGAAGAAAAGTAAATACAGTTTAGTCTTCTGAAATCACAATTTAAGAACAGTTTTTAGCTCACTGCACTTTAGTTTAAGTATGTTTTATACCGGAGATTTGTGATATGTAGCTATACAGCTGTTGTGAAATTACAATCCCCCGTATGGCAGGGCATGCTGAGACATGTAGTTCCACTGCAGATGAAGAGCCATAGGTTTCCTAAGCCCAATCTACACAGTGATGGCAGAGAACTAGCAGCAAATCCAGGGGATACTAACGTTCACAAGCACTAAAAGCCACTTACAGATCGGCCAGTACGTTGATCTCCTGGTAAGTCCTCTGTAGCAAGAAATCAATGAGGGTACTAAGGCGGTAGCCATGGCTAGCATTGGTTGCAGGTACCACAGCCCCCGGAGGTGGAGGCTGAGGGGCAGTCGTGGGACCCCCGGACACCACCAGCTGACTGCTCTCTAGCTGCACAGGAGGCATGTTGCCCCGGGTTCAGACTCTGTCTCTCATAGAAACTGTGGGTGTATAGGTAAAGGCATTGGCTGAAAGGAAAGACAGTTCTCAGCCCACCAGCCAGACTGTGTCAGAAAATAAAATAAATGTGTGTAAACCCCGGGCCCCACAAGCGGCCTCTTCCTTCAAGCACCGGAAGAGAATACTGCAGCAGCGGCGGAAGAGGAGGAAGGGGCTAAACCGGAAGAGACTCTCTAGGTGCATTGCGCATGCGCAGTGCCTGCTGTAGGTTTCAATTCATCTCTGGCATAAGAGAGTGCTGATTCCAATTCATCGCGGGACACAAGTCCCCGGCTCCATATTGTTTACTTTATGACATTGAAGCATTCATTGAATATTCTGTCGTTTAGTGGCTACTACATTCTCCATGTTTTTGGTTTTCATACATGAGCCTAAATGCATTTGCTGGTTTGATTAACTCGTGCCATTTTTAGCCCTAACTCAAACATAGAGACACAGTTATAAAAAGTTTAATTCAGAAAATTACAAGCAAATGAACTGTCACAAATGCTGCACTTAAAAACATGTTGCACAATAAAATTAGATGTATTTACAATGTATTTTGTTTTCAATTGGCCACTTAAATTTATTGAGAAGCTATATTTAAAATGTGACAAAAGTATGTTATCCAATTCTGTAAACAACATTATCTGTACCCCTAACAGTGCATGTTTTTCATATCTCCTTGCTGGAGCCCTGGGGGTAAATGTATCAAGCTGAGAGTTTTCCAGCGTGTTTGAAAAGTGGAGATGTTGCCTATAGCCACCAATCAGATACTAGCTGTCATTTTGTAGAATGTACTAAATAAATGATAGCTAGAATCTGATTGGTTTTTCAAACCCGCCGGAAAACTCTCAGCTTGATACATTTACCCCCTGGTGTATTCATTACTGACTGACATATTTTGAAAGATCCACAGGTGGTATAATTATTTCACTTGTTACCTGGAAAACCTGCACTGTTAGGGGTACTTGAGCACTAGGGTTGGGAAACACTGCCATAGTGGATTTCCTTGAGCTGGATCACTGTACTAACTGAATATTTTTCTTTTTAAATGTTCCTAATAGGCTGTTGATCCGAGTTTCGCCTCTTGAGGCTAAAATTGCCATCCGGCCCATACTTCAATTAGAGAAAATGTATGTGTCGGTAGTAAGATAGTCAGCAGGTCTCTGTAAAGAGATACAGTGCAGCAAAAAATTACTTTGCAACAGCATATTCAAAATCATAGGGACCCTATTGAACTATGCAAGAAAGAGTAACAGGGTCTGCTTAATCAGGCAGCATAGAATGATTCAAATATAATGTAACATTCCATGTGATATACAGCACTGAAAGGTTGTGCATCTGTTAAAAAAAAACCACAAACTTGAACAGATTGGAATATAATGCAACATTCAACCAGAAATATGTGGCACTTGAAGAAAGTGTATAGGTTGAAAATAAACACAAATATGTATTAAATCATTTTAAAATATTTTTTAAACATTTTGAATGCTGAAAGACGGGAAACATTTTATCCAGCTATATTGAAAATATCCACGTTCAATTCTGATTTCTAACTACTATATTTTAGGATCAGATTAAATAAAGGGGGTTTATTTATCATAACATTCCTAGAAGATACACTGATAATTCTCAATATTAAAACAACTAACAAGTGAAGTAAATAAAATTGATTATCTTGTTACAATGGCACCTATGAAGGGGTGGGATATATTAGGCAGCAAGTGAATAGTCAGTTTGTGAAGTTGATGTGTTGGAAGCAGGAAAAATGGGCAAGAGTAAGGATCTGAGCAACTTTGACAAGTACGAAATTGTGATGGATAGACAACAGGGTCAGAGCATCTCCAAAACAGCAGGACTTTTGGGGTGTTCCCGATATGCAGTGGTTTATACCTAACAAAAGTTGTCCAAGGAAGGACAACCATCGACAGAGTCATGGATGTCCAAGGCTCATTGGTGCGTGTGGGGAGAAAAGACTAGGCTGTCTGGTCCAGCTCCACAGAAGAACTATTGGAGCATAAATTGCTAAAAAAAAAATTAATGCTGCCTATGATGGAAAAGTACAAATGTTGTCGCACTAGTTAATGATTAGGGACTGTTGCTCAGTAAAGAAGATATGAATTGTTGATAATTTGTTTATAATATCATTGATAAAATGAATGTTCATAAACTTTCAAACTACTGAGGGTGCAATTTACAAAATTGGATTATATATGATGTTGGAGTGAAGGAATTTGTTTAATGTAGTGCACTAACAGTCTCAAAAAAGTATTCTTTTAACCAATTATTATAAATCCCAATTTATTTAAAAATGAAAAATCACAGGAACAGGAAATAGATTAAAAGGTATACCCAGAAGATTTTATTATTACTCTAATTCACTATTTTGCTTTGTAGTTATTTCGCTTATTTTAATATTCTAATTTTAAATATAAGTAATAAAAGTACATTTTTAAACCAATTGGGATTTACAATCATCGAATAAATCCAACCTTATATGATAGAAAGGTGTCAGAACACACAGTGCATTGCAGCTTGCTGTATAGCCATAGACTGGTCAGAGTGCCCATGCTGACCCCTGTCCACCGCTAAAAGCACCTACAATGGGCACGTGAACCCCAGAACTAGACCATGAATCGATTGAAGAAGGTGGCCTAGTCTGATGAATCACTTTTTTTTTACGTGATGGCCAGGTGAGTATGCATTGTTAACCTGGGGAAGAGATGGCACCAGGATGCACTTTGGCAAGAAGGAAGCCGGCGGAGGCAATGTGATGCTCTAGGCAATGATCTGCTGGGAAACCTTGGGTCCTGGCATTCATGTGGATGTTACTTTGACATTCAAACCAAGTACACCCTTTCATTGCATCGGTATTCCTTGGTGGCAGTGGCCTCTTTCAGCAGGGTAATGCTCCCTGCCACACTTCAAAAATTGTTCAGAAAGGGTTTCAGGAACATAACAAAGAGTTCAATGTGATTACATGGCCTCCAAATTTCCCAGATCACAATCCGAACGAGCATCTGTAGGATGTGCTGGAAAAACAAGTCCAAGGCAAGGAGACCCCACCAACTTGCACGGCTTAAGGGATGTGCTGCTAACATCTTGGTGCCAGATACTACAGGACACCTTTAGAGGTCTTGTGGTGTTCATGCCTCAATGAGTCAGAGATGTTTTGTCAGCACGAGGTGGACCTACACAATAAGTGGTTTTAATGTGGCAACACACGGTATAAAGAAATTTATGTAATTGTAATACACATTTTCTTAACATTTTTTTAATCTGAAAATTGTTGCACATTGTGGACCTGAGTCATTTTTTTTTTATAAAATTACTTTTTATTGAAAGCTACTCATGTTCCATACGCAACAAAATCATAACAATAAGTGGAAACCATTGAAAAATACATCACATTAAATGATAAGAGAATAGCATACAAAATATTCCCTAAAGATTGAATGATACTTAGATGTTTAAAACGAATAATTGAACTTTAAATAAACAATTTCTTATCACCTATTAGAACCAGCTCCAGTGAACTCCAGAGTTGGTGGCACTATAGCAGGAGGACATGCGGCAGGGGTCCCCCTGCCATAATGACAACCATAATGACAACCCCATGTGTGTATCAGGGCATTTATTATTTTTAATAAATAATATATGGTATAAATTAAGGTGTTTACTGTCTTTATTGTGGGTTTATTATTTTTATTAATTGTATGTGGTTGTAGGGAGTGGTGGTTTATTTCACATTTTCTTTGTGGAACTACAGGTCCCAGCCAGCTGTGGGTTTCAGGGCATGTTGGCACTTGTGGTTCTCCAGGTGCCAACATGCCCTGGCTGCCGTGGGTATGCTGGTGCTTGTAGTTATACAAGCATCAGCATGCCCACACTATTTATGGCACCTTGCCTGGCCGGGACTTGTAGTTCCAAAAAACAAAATGGTGTCTGTTTATTTTTTTACACTATAATCACCGTTTATTACCCTACACCCACCGCACAGGGGTGTAGGAAGAGCCCTAGTGCTTGCAGCATTGGGCTGGGTGTCCCTAGAGGGGGGGCCCGCTCGCTTTTTTGGGCGGACCCCACTCCCTAGGGAATCCAGCTCAGCGCTGAACAGCCTGTGGAAGGTTGTCATTATGGCAGAGGGACCCCTGCCGCGTGTCCTTCTGCTATAGTCCCACCAACTCCGACTGGTTTGCCTATCGCTGGTTCAGTGAAAATCGGGGGGACCCCACTCAAATTTTCCCCCGACTTTTCCCTTGAACCAGCAGTAGTCTAGCAGCACTAGGGTTAATAGTGAATAGAGGTGGGACCCCACGCTTTTTGTTTTTTTGTTTTTAACTTTCATCTATTTTTTAGAGATTTGACAGCTGCCGGGCTGTATGACAGGCAGTGCAACATTGATGTGTTTACGAACACGCTGCTAGCAAGCAGTGTGTTGTATCTGGTGTGTTTTAAAGCAAACTCAGGAGAGTTTGCTTAATGGCAGCTTCATACATTTGAGAATTTAATCACTATCGATTTTGGAAATAGCGATTTTGACAGAAGCACACTTCTGGCGATTTTACATGAAATCTCAGCTTCATACATCTGCGAGTTTCTACTCTCCTGAGAAAATCGCTGGATTTGCAAAATCGCACCTTAATACATTTACCCCCAGGAGAGCAAAGAAAGAAAAAAAAAGGAGTAACTTTGCACCTTGGCAAAACCATGTTACTTTGGAGGGGGGATAAATTTAAAATGTGGGGACATATTTTTAGTTGGGTTAGGGCATGTCACACATCAAAGTTACATTTCAGGGTAAAAGTAAAGCTATTAAGTATGTGTGTGCTACATGAAAAAACAGCCAGTATTTTCCTTACATGCAAAATAATAAACTAATTTGCACTTCTTACATTGTAACCAGGGGTAGGCTGGGATGGGGGACATCTGCCCCCCAGGCCGGTCCCATAGAGGGCTACCTTGAGCTGGGTCTCTGTGGCACCTTCATTTTGTTTTCTTTAAAATGTTCCAAATAGGCTGCTGAGTCTAGTCTTGCCCCCTGGGCTAAAATTTGCCAGCCCTCCCCTGATTGTAACATGGTTTGTCCAGAATCAAATGTACTCCTTTTTTGCGTTGCTCTCCTTAATGACTCAGGCCCTGTGTGTTTATCTTTGTTTTAATACTTTGCTACCTTTTTGGAACAGAAATCCTGAATAAGGGCTAAGGAACTCTTGAAATCATAAGGAAATAAAAATTATTGACATTAGTGTTTACTGCATTATAAAATAATTGAGTGCCCTGTTTTATTACATTTATTTCTCTTCTCATTTTCTGGAATTATATAATGTTGTGTAAAGGTGCATCTCATGATATATGTATAGTTAAATAGCTAAAAATATTGTAGTTTGAATGAGATCTATTACTTTTCTCAAGGAGTAAGTGCTATGTCATATGAGTAGTTTTCTCACAGCATTTTTGTAGCTTGAGAATAGTTGGGACACAATAACAGTTTTTTTTGTGCTTAAAAATCTCAACTTGAAAATAGGCAGCTTATAAAATTAGTTATTTGAGTAGTTTAACACCTCAGTGGACATGCGATACGATAGTGGTGTCGGTGCAAAAATGACATGCTCAGGCTGTGAAATTCCTTGCATAAATAATTTGATCTAGCAACTATATATAGTCTACCTTGATCAAGAGAAAAAGTGTTTGGAAGCTTCTGAGTGAAGGTCAAAACTGTAAACACCCATCCTTCCTGTTTCCATATGATAAGGTAAAATAAGCTGTTACTGGTGGATTCTTTGGTTAGAACAACTAATTTAACAGGGCATGACCCAACATCAATCACTTTAGAATTTTGCCCATTTTGATACTGAATTTAAATAGTGTAATTTAATATATAAACATTGATACCAAACACTCACACACAGGGCCACCGAGGAGGGGGGGGGTTAGCGGGTAACTAATTACCCAGGCCTGGACCCTCACTACCAATGTTTTTGTTTTTTTTAACCTGATTTCTTTTACTTTTTTTTTGCTCGCAGGAAGCAGCGCCGTGATCATGTGAGTTTACAAAATCACGGCGCTGGCGTCCCTCTTCCCTCCGCCGTTTGCACTGAATGTCGGGCGTGTCGTCATCACATCATGCCCGACATTCAGTGAGGGACGGCGCAGAGAGGAGTCCTCTAAAAGAGTACAGAAGAGGGAAGAGAAGAAAAAAGAGATGATAGAAGCCAATGCAAAGGTAAGTAAAAGATACGGATGAAAGCAGTAAGGCACAGGGTGATAAAGAAGAGGGGGGGGGGAGAAGGGCACAGTGTGATGAAGAAGGGGGGAGAAAGGCACAGGGTGATGACGAAGAAGGGGGGAAGGCACAGGGTGATGAAGAAGAGGGGGGTAGAGAGAAAGGCACAGGGTGATGAAGAAGAGGGGGGGGAGAGAAAGGGACAGGGTGATGAAGAAGGAGGGAGAAAGGCACAGGGTGATGAAGAAGAAGGGGGGAAGGCACAGGGGGATAAAGAAGAGGGGGGGAGAAAGGCACAGTGTGATGAAGAAGAAGGGGGGTAAGGCACAGGGTGATGAAGAAGAGGGGGGAGAGAGAAAGGGACAGGGTGATGAAGGAGAAGGGAGAGCAGCATGGCACAAGGTGATGAAGGAGAAGTGAACTCTTTATGTACACTCTGCATTTTTTATATACTACACTGTGGTGCTAGATGTCCTCAAAGTCAGGAGTGCTGGGACATATGTCACGCTCCGGCGAGCGGGCACTGCACACTTGTGGCAATGGTGTACACAACAATGCAGGTTTCTTTTCTGTCGGAGGGTGGTCTAACGCTTTTCACCTGCTAGCCATGCACCAATGATGGATAGCTACGCCCCCAATTGCATGACCACACCTACTTTCAATTTTTACAATGCTCAACTATAAGGGGGGCCCCATGAAGTTGTTGTACCAGGGCCCTCAATTCCTCTTGGCAGCCCTGGTCACACACATACACCCTTATTTAACCAGCTTGCTTAATATAGCTTTTATTCAGTTTAGAAAAGAGGAACTGTATACATGAACCTCAATTTATTTTGCTAATGACAAGAGACATGAGACCCTACAAACAGTTAAGGTTAATGTTTTCAGTGGAAATATATATTAATGCTTTTTATGGCACCATTGTTGTACTGATAGTAGTTGACTAACAGAAGACGGGGGTGTTCCTCTGTTTTTTATCGATCACCTGCCTGTTGACTGTATGATATTTGGTTTTTGGTCTATGCTCGACACACTCATTGTCACCTATTGCTGCTTTTCCTGTTTTTATGCTGCCGTACCTAGCACCTAATACTATGCCAAGAAACACACAGATTTTCTTAAATATTTTAAACTCACAAATGGTGATCTGTTTATCCCACTCTTGCACTACTGCTGAAAATGTATAATAGAGAAAGTTTATAATCATGTTTGCAACCTCCTGACTATATTCGAAAGAATATGGAAAGAGGCGGGACAAGAACCTTTAACAGATCTTGGAAATGTTCCCAGTATTCCACATTGATCCTAAGTGTTCATTTCACGTAATTATTTGAGAGGTGATTAACTCCATAAAGGCAGTACAGGAGTGTAACATGGAACTTTGCACTATTATGTAAAGGTAAATGCCGTTATATAACTGGTGCAACATTACATACGGAATAAATCTCAAAATTGCAGGTAACATAGAGATACTAGAAATGGTTTAAAATATGTTTTTGTTCATAGCAGACACAAATGTTCATAATTTGTGTTCATAAGTCCCTTTAAAACCTAGTTAAAAAAGGTAACCCTGATGGGTGAACTTTTTTTTTTACCAAGTACGTGGGGACAGCTAAAGAGTCAAATGTGGCAATTTTGATCTTTTAACCTTTGGTGGCACGTAGGGGCACTCATGCCTAACTCCGATTGTAGTTATAAATTAAACTAGTGTATATACGGATCCAGTACCCAGCAAAGGTGGTAATACATAACATTTCAAGTATTTTTAATAGAAATTGGCAGGTTAAAATTGTTTTTAACAAAATCTAATTTTTAAAAGGTTCCACAAGGGGACCTTACAATCGCCAACAAACTAAATAGGTATACATACAATCAATGTGTGTGTCCTGGGAAGAAAGGATTAGGTGACATAATATGGTTTGACAAAAATTATTTGTATTCTTTTTTTTTTTTTTTTTTTTTTAAATGGACACTGGTTGCCAAGAACTGGATTCGTACACTTCTCCCCAACCGATAAACAGATAATTGGAACTGAGAAATCAGTAATGCAGACAAGGAAAAAAATTCTGAAATTTCTCAGATATGGGGACACTATACAATAATTTTTCGTCATAATGTAGAAAAAGGCAGTTTATTCCCGAATGACATCTAGTGGTGGAAGTAATGTCAAGTTCAGTTCTTAAGTGGACACCTAGCGTAAAATAAACCAGAGAGTGTGGGAGGGGACAAAGTAATCATGCTCAGAAAGAAAGTCTTTCCAGAAGATTTTCATGTGTTGCTCCCCATATTCCAAATCAAGTCAATAGCTGTATATCAGAAGGAGTCTGCAAGCACACCCTACGGAGAACACAATAGATTGGTAAGAGAAAGGGAAGAATTCAAACATACTTTCTTTTGTGTCCCTACTAGGTGTGTGGAAATGACAGGAATTATGTGGTGATATTGTAGTAATGATGGAATTTATAGCAGTTCGCAGCCTATAATGATTGTCCGATTACAACCGCTAATCAATAGATGACAGGGAAAAAAACACAGACTCTGAGGTAATTCAGGGATGGTGCAGACTAACACAGTCTTTAAGACAATGCAAGAATATAAACAGTGTCTCTAAGGCAAAGCAAGAATTTAAAAAGTGTCTCTGAGGCAATGTGTATGCAGATTTCTAGTGTCTTTGAGGAAATGCAAGAATAGTCAGGGACCAAGCATATACACCAGAGCAAGGAACCAACAGGATTTCTGGAGAGCAGGGGCAAATGCAGGATTTGTAGAGAGGGGTTTCTATGCCACACCGCCAGTGGGCGTGGTCAGCATGCTTCGGGGCGTAGCTATTATTTTAGACAGTGCTTGGCTGCTCTCCAACTCTTTCTATCCCCATCAAATACACGGGCAATGCTGCATGCACTACTGTTAGGGGCACAGAGCTCTCCCTTTTCGAGCAGAGCCGTGTGAAGCGAGATATACCTCCCAACTGTCCCTACAATCAGGACGAAGTCCTGATTGAGTGTGCCAGAACAGTTGGCAGACTGTCCTGCTCTCTCCTACCTGTTCTTGCTGCTTTCAATACTCTTTGGGGAGTGATGACTGTGAACAGTGCATACAGAAACGATATGCACACAATCTGCAAAGTGGCTGGTCCCGGGGCAGGGTCCAGCCGCTTCAAGCATACAGTACCCCAGGATGGGAGGGGGGTTTCCAGGGAGCAGAAAATGCAGAGAGAGTTCCCAAGAGCAGTTTCTACATGGGAAATAACCAAGATCTGTATAAGTATAGGAGATTAGCCAGGATCAGGATATTCACAGGTCGGAATAACATATACAGAGGCAAGAAGCTAGCAGTTAATTCTGTTAGTGGCCATGAGTTCAGGTCAAGTGAGAGTTTATAAAGTGCAGCCTTTCAATCAGTAGTCAGAAGAAGACACACCTGAACTGCATAACAGATCTTAATAACAAGCAGAAGGCAGATGACAGAATGGATTCTAAGATGACCAGAAGAACACAGAACAGCAGTGCTTGGACACATGATAGAAGACCTGAACCATATGCCAAAAATGACTGTATTTCACATGACAACCACCTTGCTTTGCAAATAGTATGGCATCATGAAGCCACACAAAAGAAGACACAAAAATAGAGACTGGCTAAACAAGCCTAGAACTTTAGATTCAAGTGTAAGATACCCTATGAAGAGTAGGTACTTGCTTTACAGCAAGTTTTTTCATTGTCAAATGGTGAAAGTTTCTTTGTCGCCACATGGCGATACAGACGAGAATGAGATCACCCATTCACACAAATAAATGTGTCTCTCTCTCCTTTCCCTGCCCTAGTTAGCATGTTGCTTTAGCGTGTTTGACAGGTTTTGTATTCGCATGAAGTAAAATTGCATTTTTATTATAGTTCTTTTGACAACAGGGGGATTGTGAAGGTGCAACCTAACTCATAAGACACGTCCCCTGGATGATGATATACATCGTAAGTTGCAGCGCCTGGGTCACTGACACAAATAAGTGCATTGAGATACCACATGGGGTCTAGCTATAATTAATCAGAAAAGGTCCTGGATGTCAGGTCGTGCTGGAGCTTTTAGATCTATGAGCACCAGAATTCCCAAGAAATATATGGCTGCCGGAACTTGCTGGGACCAGTAGTACAACATACATACAGGGGTGTCAAGAGAAGTGCTATCAGCATGAGGCTCTATTTTTCTAAAAGGGTTGTCAGCATTTATTTTTATTTTTTTGCCTTCATGGTCCCCTGTATAATTCAACCTAAAGTGAACAGGTTGGAGCTGTGTCCCAATAAGGCAGGAGGACCCTATGCTGTGGGTTTGCCTGTCATAGTGTGACCACCCAGCCTGTCAAAGCCTGGTACTTGTTGTGGCTTTTGAGGGGGGCCGTACGCTGTTCATCCTCAGTGCATTTGCAACTGCCAGGCCAGTTATGACCACTTTTAAGGGGTATTAAAGTAATTTTATCATTTTTCAATAAGCATTGTCTAAGTGATTTATGTGGTTCCAAAGCACAAGAAATTTATTTAGCAAAGAGCAAAAAAAGGTTTAGCAGTTCAGATCAACAAGTACAATACAGCCGATACCAAATACATATGTACATACGCTGCGCTCGGCTGGATCCAGCTAGACAGTCCTTCAGTCCAGGCAGGGGCGGATCTAGACAATTGTTTTAACCCGGGCGATTTTAAGGGGGAGCAATTTAGGTCCCACCCCCTTTCTGACTTCTAAGGCTGCCGGCGGCTGCACACTATGTGCAGGTCCGCTCGACAGTGACAGTGTGCTGCCCGGCTGTTTTAAACACAATCAGAGCAGCCAGGCAGCACACTGTCACTGCTGAACGGACCTGCACAGTGTTCAGCCGTCGGCAGCAAGACCCTGCTAGGGGGGGCGATCGCCCCGATCGCCCCCCCCTGGATCCGCCACTGAGTCCAGAAGACTGTGGTCAGTGATGACTGTCTTAGCTGGTCCCAGGGAGCTGTATATATACACTCAGTGATACAGAGAAAACAATGCAGATGATGTGGCTTGCTTCTATGGGTCCAGGCTTCAAGAGGGTCCAGTGTAATGCAGGTCATAGGCCAGTTCAAACGAAAATATCCAAAGGTGGGGGTCAGCTCTCCAGGGGATGTACTCCGATTTTCCCACCAAGAATCCAGTTTAAACTAGTCTATTTACATTACACAGACAGTATCATTTTAAACATTTATTTCCTAACATCGCTAACCAGAGTATGCAATGAGCGATCCCTTCGGTGAATGAACCGGACAACTGCGGATAAATAGGGGGTTAAAATGATACTAAACATGACATATTTCCTGTAACCTGAACCTTAAATATCACTGAAGTGCACATATAACCTTATAAAATATATAACTATAAACCAAATACCATCTGCTCATAAACGACTATGGAATGGAACCATTATAAATATGAAATATATAAATAGATGAATGTAAAAGTGCGAGTGTATGCGGGCGTGTTTTATCATGCGATTGCGCCATGACACGTAACACGTGACGTACTGATCGCAATCGCACGATAAAACAATATTAATCACTATACTTACTTTCATCCAATTATGCGACTTCGACAGGGGTGTGGGAATGCAGTTCTAAAATTATTAAAACATTATTCCTCTCCATCATCTTCCTCAACCTGTTCCTCCCAATCCTACTTACACGAACAGAAAACCTACATCATGAACAGAAGTGTGGAATGAGGGGATATGTTACATATACCTGTTGGAATATACCTAGGTATACTTTGTATTTTAGCTGTTGGAGTATGACTGTCAAAAGGGTACATTATGGTTAGGATTAGCAAGGATTATCGAAATTGCTTGAATGTAGCATCAGCTTCTCTGTGGCCTGATATCAAATATACCCAGCATCCTAGCACAATCAGTGCTTCCGTATCTGGTGTAACTAACACACTGTAGTTTAGTTAGCTCAACTGCTTGCTCATTGTGTAAAATTATCTGTATGTGTGCATTATCATGTCCCACACAGATCTTAACTATAAGCATCGGCCTATATCTCCCCCCCCCCCCACATGGGCTCCCCTCTTCCCCAAATGGGTTTGTTGTTAATTATCCTGTTGTCATATTTCTAAGAGGTCATCCAAACAGTCAGTCTTTTAAACCAAGCTCAGCTACTAGTGCAGAGAATGAGAGAGCCTGTAGTCTCTTCTGTGACTAAGGAAACACCCATAAGCTCAGCAATTTGACTGGATCCTTCTTCTCCTGTGTGACAGTTTGTGAAGTTGGCCGTAACTCTACAGCATCCCACACTCGTCCTTCAGCTATTAGTGTGGCAGAACCGTCATGCAATAAAATATGACCGCACCAGATATTTATTCTTACATTAAATTATTTATATCTTCGTACCTCTGAAGCTCACTATATTATGTTATTACAATGACATGCTCCCACTGTAATTCAAAAAGGAATTGCTTTAGTTGTGGTGCACTACTAGGAATCAAATAATAATAAAATGTTACTTTTATTGTTCAAATGGCAAAAAAAATCATATTATGTTATTGTTAAATACTTATTAATAACTAGTGAACTATTAAAGCAAGTACAGTTTGTGAAATAGAAATATAGTGTCATAAAATATGCAGTGTGTTTTATTTGTCTGTTAACATATTTCTATAACAGTTCTTAATATTAGTTCATACAATCAGTTACACTCGTTATCACTGTAGTTATTATAAACTTCACAGCTCTAGGAGGGATACATCTTAAACTTTTTTACATTATCTTACAAATTTTCAGTAAAACAAATTGAAAGTGCTACATGAAAAAACAGTCAGTATTTAACTTATGTGCAAAACAGAATACTAAAAATAAGAATAAAAATAAGAAGTTTCTTAAGTTAAGATCCTTAATGAATCAGGCCCCAGGTGTTCATAGCCTGGGCTGGTTACCTATTATGCAGGGGTAAGAACAGCATGGGGACCCCCGTAAAAACCTCAACAAGCCCTAGAAATTAACACGCTGTGCTGATCACACTATAAAAGGGAAACTGACAGCATTGGGGTCCTGGTGTCATAGTTGGACAACGCCCTAGTCTGCCAAGCATGTCCAGGGCTAAGTCCTGAATGAGTGGAACAGTCACGAAATTTGGGACTGACTCACCAGAATCGGGACAGCTGACAGACAGTGATGTTCTCTCCAACAGTTTGTTTTGCGGCTTTGACTTCCTGGTGCTGCTACTGGTTTTTTAAATTCAATTGCTGCTTGCCTGGATACTAAAATGTTGGGGCTCTGTTTGAAATAGAGATTATGCACTATTAATCTCATGGAAAGCAAATCAACGAGTGAGCACCTTAAGCCTCCCTCTCCTTAACCAGTCCTTATATTAAATCAATAGCACTCATGTTTATTAATTAGGCCTCCTTCCTGAAATTAAATTTATAGCATTCACATTTAACAAATAAGCCTGTTTCCCCCAAACAAGCCCGGACATTAAATTAATAACACTCAAACCACCCCAGCATTAAATTGATAGTCCCCTTACCCCACCTTAGTTTAATAGGCACAGCCATGACACCACCATCATATAGCCGTCACCATAATCATCCCACCATTACATGAATAGTGCCGCTAATAAATTAATAACCCCCACCACATTATTAAATTAATAGCCACCCCCACCAGCCACATTACAAGATCTCTCCAACACCTTCTTCCATCTGTACTACAGAGCTGTATAATGTAGGTGGCAGACTCCTCTGCCTGGCTCCCATGCTGTCTGCACATGTGGAATGGAGAGGAGGGCAAGACAGAGAGAGAGACTGTCACACACTGAGGACAAGATGGAAAGACTGTCATGCACTGAGGGGGGAGACAGGGAGAAACTATTACCCACAAAGGAACTAAGTACAATGGGGGAGCACCATGCTTGAGAGGCAGAGGGAGATAGGCAGCTGAAGGCAATAGTTGAGAAAGTGATATAGAAGGGAGTTGGGATCTGTGCTTCCCACAAGTGTCTAGAAATGGTAGGCTGCCTCAAGGAAAAGTGAGGGGTGGGCTTCAACCCTCTAGAATGGAAATAATACAGAAAAAAAGGCACCAACTGTCAAAAACTGGTGTATATGTAAGAAATATCTGCTTTATTGGTACATTAACAAATAGTAAATTACAATCGCATATGATGCAACCCAAAGTAATGTTGAGCAGTAGTGCTGATATATATGATGTTATAGGGCATAACAGCTATTAACTGAGAAAGTTGCAATAATCAATTTCAATGTAGGTATCAGTTAAAAGCTTATATATAGTCTCTAGGAACTCTAGAGTCCAGATGTCACAATGTTCTAAAAAGCAATGGTAGATAAACACATTCTCTCCATGTGGAGGTAATCGAATCCAATGGGTTTAATCGTTAGTCCCAATATCATAGGAGTCAATATAAACACTTCCACAGGGAAAAGGATTCAATAACGTGTAAGTTCCAAAGTCATACTGACTAAAAATGTCCTGTTGAAGCAGTCCCGTGTAGAGTGTACTGCAGCAGAGGTACACTGGTGTTGCGAGAACAATGTGGCAAACAACACTGGTGAATAAATACTGTCTCTCCGTTTGAGTCAATTTCAACACTCCCACATAAACAGAGTTCTCCTGCCGCTCTTACAACATTCCACCAGCCAAGTTACACAGGGCTCCATTTCACATTATCACTTAAAATAGGTTTTACTGCAGAAACAAATATAGTTTTTAAACCAAAGTTCCATAATCTGTATTTAAATTATGTTACATATTTTGTGCTTGTACCTTGTATGTCAGTTAATGGTGTCACCCAATCCTTCTACTTGAATAGTTGAATAGTTGTTAATGTGTAATAGACACATTTCCATTAAATAAGCTTATTTAAGATCAAAAATTATTGTTCTGTTGTCCATTTCCAGTTCAAGAAAAATACCAATTGCAAATGTCATTAGTGTTATAACAATTAGTAATGACCATAATTTCAAATTTGGTTGAGGACCTATCAACTTTGAATACCAGTTTCTTTCCGTCTCTTGTCTTTTCATCTTCACAAGATTCTCATCCCCTGACTTCATCAAGAGGAGAGCGTCTTGCCTTTGTAAGGACTGAGACATTATTATGGTCTCAGAAATACCCCTTACTTGTAGAATAAAGGTGATAATTATCTTCTTACTTGATCAGGATCGGTTGCCTTTTTACAATGGGAAGCATGTATCCAAGTGCTTTTCTCTTTGACCTTTATCGCGGTTGGCGTTGTCAATAACATGAGATATGGACTCTCCCACCGATCAGTCAACGAACCAGATCTCAAGAAACTGCTTATCATCACCCAATCTCCGGGATGCAGATTATGACAGGCTCTGTTAATCGTGCCTATCACAGCAGCTTGAATCTGTCTCAACTGTTTAGTAAACAATAGAATGTAGTTAACAGTCACATCATTAACTTGGCTTTGACTGGTATTGCAATTCAAATTAGGAATTTTTTCCAAACATAATTTCATATGGTGATAAATTGATAGGACCTCGAGGGGTTAATCTGATAGCATGTAAAACTATTGGTAATGCTTCAGGCCATTGCATTCCTGTTTCCTTGAATATCTTATACAGTTTATTTTTAATAATTCCATAGTATCTTTCAATTTTACCACTACTTTGTGGGTGGTACGGTAAATGAAGTTAATCTCCTTGCATTATGCCTGATTAGAACTGCACCTGTTGCACTGCTTTAAGTACCTGCCTCTAGCTGTGCTCTGGGCAGTTCACCCCGTTTGTTCCTGGCTGCTGCTAACCTGCTCCTGTGCTATTTGGTATATACCTGCTGGACTGAACTTCTGTGTATGACCCCTGCCTGTATCTTGGACCTTGGCTTGCCTGGGACCCCGAATCATTTGCCTGTACATTGGACCACGCTGTTTTGCCTGTTGCCCTGGGTTAAAACTTATAATACCTGTTCCTGCCATTTTTACTATAAAGTCTCCTTAGGAACCTGTTCTTATCAGTGGATCTGAGTAATCTTTGTTTGTGTATTTACCTGAATAAAGACACTTTGCTTTACACTTCTGTTGCTCTTCGTGAATACACTGGGATTCATAACATGATGAACTGCCATACAATCTGGGCCTGCTGATTGCACGCCCTCTGCCTTAGTCCTGTAATTCCTAGTGTTTTTGCATTGAACTCTGTGTTTGGCTATTAGACATGTCTGTAAATCCACAATTACAAATGCTGCAAATGGACATTGTTCAGCTCCGTTACCAAATCATACAACTATCCACTTTACTCCAAGAACTGCTTAAAACTCTTCCTGCTGCTGTGATAAGTGGTTTCAACACTAATTCTGTTTTTAAAGCAACAAACTCCTTTAATGAAAGCATGCAGACCGCAGAGAATCCTCCCAGAACTTTTTCTGACATTCGTGCTGCATCTATGGCAATGCCAGCGGTCCCTACCATTAGGGATTCTAAGCGACCAAGCTACCTGCGTCCCCCTCTCACTGAGGAGGAACGATGGCGCAGAAGGATTGGTAAACTATGCCTCTACTGCGCCAGTGGCGAACATTTCTTACAAAGCTGTCCGCTCCGCAGACCACAACATCCTATGGAGCAGTCTTCAGTGTGCTCCTCTCCAGACCCTGGATTGTTCTGCACGTCACCTCCTGTTGCTTTACTTCAGCCTAATCTGCCAGTTCCAGTTGCCGCCTGTCCTGCGGTTCCAGTTGCCGCCTGCCTTGCGGTGCCAGTTCCAGTTGCCGCCTGTCCTGTGGTGCCAGTTCCAGTTGCCGCCTGTCCTGTGGTGCCAGTTCCAGTTGCCGCCTGTCCCGCGGTGCCAGTTCCAGTTGCCGCCTGTCCCGCAGTGCCAGTTCCAGTTGCCACCTGTCCCGCGGTGCCAATTCCAGGTGCCGCCTGTCCCGTGGTGCCAGTTCCAGTTGCCACCTGTCCCGCGGTGCCAGTTCCAGCTGCCGCCAGCACTGATCCTCCGGCCATTGCCTCCTGTTCCGAGGTGCCAGCCTCTGCCTTCAGCTATGAGTCTCCTGCCGCTGTGTCCGGTCCTGAGTCCACTGAGTCCGGTCCTGAGTCCGCTGTGTCCGGTCCTGAGTCCACTGTGTCTGGTCCTGAGTCCGCTGTGTCTGGTCCAGAGTCCGCTGTGTCCGGTCCAGAGTCCGCTGCCTCTACTCCCGAGTCTTCAGCTGCTGCCTCTACTCCCGAGTCTTCAGCCGCTGCCTCTACTCCCGAGTCTTCAGCCACTGCCTGTACTCCCGAGTCTTCAGCCGCTGCCTCTACTCCCGAGTCTTCAGCTCCAGAGGAGCTCCAGAGGGGGCGCTGCTCTTACAGCCTGCTCCAGAGGGGGCGCTGCCCTTACAGCCTGCTCCAGAGGGGGCGCTGCCCTTACAGTCTGCTCCAGAGAGGGCGCTGCCATTACAGTCTGCTCCAGAGAGGGACCTGTCCTTACAGTCTGCTCCAGAGAGGGCCCTGTCCCTCCAGTCCCCTCCCGAGTTGCCTGTCCATGCGGTTCAGCCCGAGTTGCCTGTCCATGCGGTTCAGCCCGAGTTGCCTGTCCATGCGGTTCAGCCCGAGTTGCCTGTCCATGCGGTTCAGCCCGAGTTGCCTGTCCATGCGGTTCAGCCCGAGCTGCCACTCTATGCTGTTCAGCCCGAGATGCCTGTCCATGCGGTTCAGCCCGAGTTGCCTGTCCATGCGATTCAGCCCGAGTTGCCACTTGGTGCTGTCTGCTCTGAGGCATCTCACGCTGTTTTGCCTGTTGCCCTGACCTTTTGGACAGACTTCTGGACCTCGCTAATTTGCTTGATCTCTGCCTGGCTATTTGGATTTGTTTGTCTGATCACTGCCTTATCCCTGGACTCTGTCTGCTTTCTTGGACAGCCTTGTGCCTTCTGGACTGGGGTAAAACTTATAATACCTGTTCCTGCCATTTTTACTATACAGTCTCCTTAGGAACCTGTTCTTATCAGTGGATCTGAGTAATCTTTGTTTGTGTATTTACCTGAATAAAGACACTTTGCTTTACACTTCTGTTGCTCTTCGTGAATACACTGGGATTCATAACACTCACCCTTATATTTCTGATCTTATCTCGGGGTACATACCTACCCGACCACTTTGCTCCGCCTCTGACCTCTACCTTCTGTTCTCTCCCTATTGGTCCTCCATTATTGAATGGACTATATCTAACACCTCCTATCTCTCTCTGGTGCCGGACGTGGCTTCCTGTATTCAGTACCTTCTGTATATCAGTCTGGAGACTATTGCACCCTGTGCATCATCTCCACTGGCTAGTGGTAATGCTCCGCAGACCGTCGCATCCTGTACCCAGTACCTTTTGTGTATCGGTCCGAGACTATTGCACCCCGTGTGTCCTCTCAACTGCCTAGTGGTAACGCTCCGCAGACCATCGCATCCTGTATCCAATACCTCCTCTGTATCGGTCCGCAGACTAATGCACCTTGTGTGTCATCTCCACTACCCAATGGCAACGCTCTGCAGACCATCGCAGCCTGTATGCAGTACCTCATGTGTATCAGTCCGCAGACTATTGCACCTGTGTGTCATCTCCACTGCCTAGTGGTAACGCCCCGCAGACCATCGCATCCTGTGCCCAGTACCTCCTTTGTATCGGTCCGCAGACCTTTGCATCCCATGTGTCATTGCCACCACCTAGTGGTAATGCTCCGCAGAAAATTGTATCCTGCATCCATTACCTCCTGTGTATCGGTCTGCAGACTATTATACCCATTGTATACTCTCCCTCATTTCTGTGCTACAATTGCACAGAGTTATCGCTCTACCCATTTCTGCTGTTGCAACATCACAAAGTATCTCTCTGCTACTCCATTCTCCGAGGTCGCGTTGGGTACTCCCCCTGAGGGCCGCAAACCTGCAGTGCAGAGGCTGCAAAGTCCCAATCTCCTTGTGAAGATCCCTGGCGAAAACAATCTGCACTGTTACTGCATCTCTGAGAGGAGTAGCACCGATCCTAACAGACCAAAAGGATACAGCTTATTCCTTGCAAACATGACACCATGTCTGTCTACTGGCTGACTCCCTTGTACATTCTGTCATGTATTTTGCTGCACTCAGTGTAAGTCTCCATAGCTTTACACCATGCTTACATTTTTTTTTTGTAAAGTTGCTGGGTTTAATTTTTCCAAGCGTTCCTCTCTTTACTTTTAACCAGGCCTTGGGTATATATAAATTTATTTGTTTAATATCAACATCTACAGCATCCACTAATTGAAATTATTTTTCAAAGAAGTTTCCATTCTAATGATGAAACCACCAGCACAAAATATACTTTCAGCTACAGAAATCTAGAGACGATTTTGTGATATACAGAATTCATTCTAGTGTTTGGATGAGTGTGGATTGCATATCTGTTCCAGCTATTAAAAATCAATGGACCTGATTCATCAAGACACGTGTCTGCCAACTTTGAGCGTATCATACGCAAGAATGCACATGCCCAGAACAGACAGATACGGCTGCGAAACAGAGAGACACAGATGTGTATGTAAGCAATGTTCGTTCGAGGCATGAAGTGGGTGGAGAAGGGGGCGTTTTGCCATACTCAATATACAATAGGGGCGTGCCAAACTCGAGTGTATGCAGCCACGGGCATATCAAGCTCTACGACCGTGAAATCAACTTGTAATTCTGCAGTATCTCTTGCACCAGCTCTGGGGATAGTCTAAGTCCTGGTCAGTATTGATGGCAGTCTAGTATGCATGCTGTAACATGAGCTTGCTATCACGAGCAACTGTAAATTTTGTTTGTATGTTCAGTAGACATTAACAAAGTTAAACCCCCACCCCCCAAAATAACAACATTTTTTTTCCCACTGTTTTATCACTAATGCCGTTATTATTCCTATGTGACATAAATCCTATATTTTTTTGTTTTTATGTGAATTCTTTTGAGAATTTATAATTAATATTAGAGATGTTCACTGACCTCCGTGTTCTGGCTTTGGTTTTGGTTTTGGATCTGGATTACCTTAGTGTTTTGGTTTTGGATCCTTATTTTTTCTAAAATCCCTATTTTTTTTGCTAAAATCACATAATTTAGCTTTTTCTCCCTACATTAGTATTAACCTCAATAACACTAATTTCAAGTCATTTGCAGTCAATTTGGACCATCTCACAGGTCACAATATTATTTTCATACACTTTCAAACAAAGACTGTAGCGACCTGGCTGGATGCTAAGCAACATAGCAATAATGACTCAAACACACGGCAGTTCCTAGAACATCTAGGAAACATTGCCACACAGCAGTGTCACTAAATAAAAGTGATGCAAGATGGAATTGTCATTGGATCATGAAATCAGTTATGGTTCATTTGATCGCTCCACCCGTTCCTTGGATAACTGTGGTAATACATGGTGACGAGCGTTGACCCCACCCTGGGATGAGTGCTTTTATCAGTCCCAGACCAATCCAGGGTGCCAGACAATGAACTAAAAAGAGTCATTGTAATTCACAGCAAAAAGCAAATTCATCGCTGAGCTTCGAATCAGCCCCAATTCACAATAAATTATAATGTAGTTAGGTACCTTTCATGTAAAGTGCAGATTACAAACACTTTGTACAATACTGAAGAAACAGCAGCAAAGTGGAAGGTAATACATATACATGTCTATATAGACATACACACTGAGATTGTATGCTCCTTCGAGCAGGGCCTCCTCTCCTCCTGTTCTCCACCACCTTAACTCTGCTCTCCAGCTCCTTGTCTCTTCCGTGAGGCCCTTCTACCCCTTTAGCTACGCCGCTGGGGCTCTCGTACTTTTTGTTAACTATTCCGTGATGTCTCACCCTGTACCGTATTTCTGTCTGTCCCTGTACGGTGCTAAGGATACCTAGTGGTGCCCTATAAATAAATAATAATAATAATAATAATAACAATAATAATAATAATAATAGACATCCATGCTTACATTACTTCTGCAAGCAACATTGTTCTTTGTTAATAAAACTGCTGTCTTTATACCGTTCAAAAAAATAATTTTAGGATTAAAAGCTGCTGAAGACAGATGAAAACGTCTGTGGTGAGTATATTGGGGATTTATTATTTTTAATAAAAATATATGGTATAAATAAGGGTGTTTACTGTCTTTATTGTGGGTTTGTTATTTTTATTAAATGTATGTGGTTTAAACAAAGGGTGTAGTGGTTTATTTAACATTTTCTTTTGTGGAACTACAGGTCCCAGCCAGCAGTGGGTGTCAGGGCATGTTGGCACTTGTGGTTCTCCAAGTGCCAACATGCCCTGGCTGCCATGGGTATGCTTTTGCTTGTAGTTATACAAGTAGCAGCATGCCCACACTACTTATGGCATCCTGGCTGGCTGGAACTTGTAGTTCCACAAAACAAAATGGTGTCCATTTGTTTTTTCAAATTATATCGCCGTTATTACCCTACTACCCACAGCCCACGGGAGTAGGAAGAGCCCTAGCACTGGGCTGGTTTTTCCTAGAGGGGGGACCCCCTCGTTTTTTTCGGCAGGCCCCACTCCCTAGGGAATCCAGCCCAGCGCTGAACAGCCTGGGGTTGGTTGTCATTATGGCAGGGGGACCCCTGCCGCGTGTCCCCCTGCTAAAGTGCCACCAACCCTGGCTGGTTTGCCTAGTGCTGGTTCCGTGAAAATCGGGGGGACCCCATGCAAATTTTCCCCTGATTTTCACAGAACCAGCAGTAGTCTGGCAGCACTAGGGTGAATAGAGGGGAAACACCACGCTTTTTTTTTTTTTACTTTTATCTATTTTTTACAGTTTTTGCAGCTACCAGAACCTCCATATTTATTGCAGAACAGTGTAACAGTGATGTGTTTACAAAACACGCTACTAGCAGGCAGCGTGTTATATCTGCCGTGTTTGAAAGCTAACTCTTCTGAGTTTGCTTAATTGCAGCTTCATACATTTGAAACTTGTATAGCTGGAGTGGCAAACAGTCAGGAGTTTGATCTCTATCGATTTTGGAATCAGAAGCACAACTCTGGCGATTTTACATGAAATCTCAGCTTCATACATCTGCAAGTTTCAACTCTCCCGAGAAAATTGCTTGATTTCGAAAATCGCACCATGATACATTTACCCCCAGATGTCAAAATGTTGTGCTGAGTCATCTGCATCATCAATGGGTTTCTAAGATTTTTTCAAAGCACGCAACAGTATATAGCACATGTAGGTAACATTGGCACACAGCGATAGCTGAAAGGAAAAGTGTTGCAAGATGGAATTGTCCTTGGGCCCTGCCACCCACCCTTATGTTAGATCTTAAAAAGGACATGCACACAAACCAAGCACTTCAGCAACAAGTGCCACTTTTGAAGCTGATGTGCTTGGTTTGTTTGGGCCCCCACAAAACAAGCTTGCAATGGGCTTAAGACACCTAAGGCAACAGTGCTGTTAATGAACTCTACTGTGGCAAGATGTTGTTGTCATCATCCTCAGCCTCATCCTCACCCTCATCAGTTTGTACATCATCCTCACACATTATTAATTCATCACCGCTGGAATCCACCATTACAGAAGTCTCAGTATTTTGATGTAATTGGCAGGAAAGGGCTTCCTCGTGGAAATTGAAGTTCATTTTTATGAACATCATCCTACGTTGATCGCTTACAAGGTTCCTGGCTGTGCTGAAAAATCTTTCCAAATACACACTGGAGGGTGGGCAGCTTAGGCAGTGCAAAGCGAGTTGGTAGATGGGTCTCCAAATTCCCTTTTTTTCCTCCCAATGTTTGATGTGTCTATTTCCATGCTGTTGTGAAAATAATCCTCCACCATCCTTTGGATGTTGATAGTGGGATCAGGTGGAGTTATGGCAGAGGTGTCACATTTTTTGGTCAATTCTTTTAGACCAGACCAGATGTCAAAATGTTGTGCTGAGTCATCTGCATCATCCCTGGGTCTCTTGGGAAAGCTAAGTTTTTTCCTAGCAGCAGTTGAGTGAAAAACTGAAGGAGACGCTGTCCTGTCACGTAACACTTGAGCTGTCATCTTGCTCACCAGGAGCTCCTTGCATCTCTTCAGATCTGAGTCAGTTGGAAACAAAGTGAAGACATAGTGTCACGGTTAAATACAGGAATACAGCTAGGAGCCACGAATATGGTGAAAACACTCTATGTTTATTTGCAGAAATGTACAAATAGCAGGTAATCATGAGTTTGTAGTAAATACCAGGTGCAAAGCTGATGCAGGAAGCAGGAGGTAATATGCATTTGCAGAAACCACCAGGTACACGCCTAATGCAGGGAAGCAGGAGGTATGGACAGGTCCCAAGCAGCAAGTAACCAGAAGCATATCAGAAGGCAGTAACAACAGGATGTGACAACAATAACCAGCAATGAATGCTGGGAGAGACAAGTATAAGAAGGACACACCCAGGTGCAAGGAATAATTAGTGAACAGGAAGATTAACTCCTAAAGCACAAGAAGCAGGCACAATTGCAGCACCTCTAGTTATCAGAGGTACTGCTGCTAACACATAAAATGAAACACAAATAATAAAGTCCAAAACTCCAGGAGACAGAAGCTGCCAATACAAAGCAGCAAACTGTATGCAGATCGTTACAGTACCCCCTCCCAAATTACCAAAAATGTCTAAATTCATCGGAATCATAGTTCACAATGGGGGGACTGGCAGAAAAGTCCTCGTCCATGGGCGGAGAGGCAAAGGAGACCATGCCAGAAGGAAGTTGAAGCACTGCAGAACCTCCTTTCTTTTTATGCCCTCCCCTTTATATGGGACTTCCTCGGGATTGGGACCTGAGCCAACTGGGAGGAGCACAATGGTATCTCTTGGCCAGGTGAGATAGGTGGTATTGCTGACAATGCAGAGGCCCCGCAAAATGACATAGCGGGACGTGTTACAAACTTGCTGATTACTGCCTCAGTAAAGGATTGTAAGTCCGATAAGATGGGATGATCCATCTCAATAAATGGGTTTGCCCATTCTAAAGCTTCTCCCCTAAAATGGGATATTAGGAATAGTACCTGTTTCTTAGGGCTACTAACAAGGCTTGGTACGGAGGGGATCTGTGAAGCAAAAAACCTCAGAAGGGCATTAAATTGGGAAGGATGCCCCTCAAAGAAAGGTGACGGTTCAGACTTGGCACCCTCGGTAACAGATGGTTCGGACTTGGCAGACGACTTGGCAGCAGGCCCGGACTGGGCGGCAGACTTGGCAGCAGGCCCGGAAAGGGTGGCAGACTTGGCAGCAGGCCCGGACTGGGTGGCAGATTTGGAGGGGACAGCGCTGTGAGAAGCCTCAGAGCAGACAGCGCTGTGAGAAGCCTCAGAGCAGACAACACCAAGTGGTAACTCGGGCTGAACCGCATAGAGTGGCAACTTGGACTGAACCGCAAAGACAGGCAACTCGGGCTGAACCGCAAAGACAGGCAACTTGGGCTGAACCGCATAGACAGGCAACTCGGGCTGAACCGCATAGACAGGCAACTCGGGCTGAACCGCATGGACTGGCAACTCGGGCTGAACCGCAAGGGCTGGCAACTCGGGCTGAACCGCATGGACTGGCAACTCGGGCTGAACCGCATGGACTGGCAACTCGGGCTGAACCGCATGGACAGGCAACTCTTCTGGAGCAGACTGGAGGGACAGGACCCCCTCTGGAGCAGGCTTTAAGGGCAGCGCCCACTCTGGAGCAGGCTTTAAGGGCAGCGCCCCCTCTGGAGCAGGCTGCAGCTCAGGAAGAGAGACAGCGGCTGAAGACTCGGAACTGGAGACAGCGGCTGAAGACTCGGAACTGGAGACAGCGGCTGAAGACCTGGAACTGGAGACAGCGGCTGAAGACCCGGAACTGGAGATAGTGGCTGAAGACCCGGAACTGGAGACAGCAGCTGAAGACTCGGAACTGGGTAGCATGGTGGCAGGAGACTCGGGTGCAGAGGCAGTGGCAGGAGACTCCGGACTGGACACCGTGGCAGCAGAGCTCAGGACCAGACACTGTGGCAGCAGACTCCAAGCTGGAGGCAGATGATGACACCTCGGAGCTGGAGGCAGATGCTGGGACCTCGGAGCTGGAGGCAGATGCTGGGACCTCGGAGCTGGAGACAGAGGCTGGCACTTCGGAACAGGAGACAGAGGCTAGACACCACCTCTTGCTTCAGTTGGTGACAAGGCAAATTAAATTGCTCTTGTAGCTGTTGCAGTGTCCTACATGCTGTTGCCGAATGCCGGAAATGTCTAGATATTTTATGGGCCACAGACAGCATCTCCTGCATGTCCCTGTTATTTTTTAAAAAGCTCTGCACCACCAAGTTTATTGTGTGACCAAAACAGGGAATGTGATGGAATTCACCCAGCTGTAATGCTTTCACAATAATGGTGGCGCTATCAGAAATGACATATCCTGAGGAGAGTCCAAGTGGGATAAGGCATGTTGCAATGACATCCCTTAATTTTTGTAACAGATTGTCAGCTGTATACCTCTTAGTGAAGCTGGTGATACGCAGAGTAGCCTGCCTCTGACAAATGTGACGTACTTGGGTACATGCTGCTGCTGTTCTTGCTGGTGAAGGCGAATCACCAACCCAGTGGGCTGTCACAATCATATAATCTTTAGTTTGCCCAGTTCCGCTTGCCCACATATCTGTGGTTACGTGTACAGTGGGTAGAATGGCATTTTGTAGCCCAATAATTACATTTTTGCAAACCTTCTGGTAGAGGTGAGGAATAGCTTTTCTAATAAAATGGTGTTGTGATGGAATTTGGTAACGGGGACACAAGACCTCAAGTAATTGTCTAAAACCAGCTGCATTGATAGTGGATATTGGACGCAGATCCAATACTAGCATAGTCGCCATGGCGTCTGTGATCCGCTTTGCGACTGGGTGACAGCTTTCATATTTGCTTCCTCTTGCAAAAGATTGTTTAACAGTCAATTGTTGTAAACTACTAGTAGTCTTCTTCTTGGTCTGCTTCTGGAATGAAGATTCACCCCCAGCAGCAGCAGCAGCAGTGGGACTAATGCTCAAGAATTCTTCTGAGGAATCCAGGATAGTGGAGGAGTCATCTAGCCTTAGCAACTTGAATGCAGGCGTAACTCCGATTGCTGCTGAGGATATTGATGAGGACGGTGTTGTAGGTGTAGATTGCAGGTGTTAGGATCTAACTGAGAGAAGGGACCTAGCTAATGATGGACTGCTTGTTGTTACTTTTTAGCATAAGTTTCTGATTTTCCCAACAGCTTGCCATGAACTCATTTCAAATGGCGTAACATGGATGAGGTTTGTAGATGGTTAAGGTCCCTACCTCTACTGACTGTGGCTTTACAAACGCTACAAATGGCTAGACAACTGTTGTCAGGATTTGGGTAAAAATAATTCCAAACATAAGAGGTGGATTTTTTGGTCTTGAGGAGGTGTGACGAAGTCTTTTGAGACAAAACGCGTAGAGGTACTTGTGGATCTTTGCTGAGTTATAGCTGCTTCGATTATGATGTCCGTTTATGCAGACTAGAAGTGAGCTGTGCTGTAACCTATGCCTGAAACCTATAACCATCCAGTAACTGCAATTTTATTCTTTTGAATAAATCTTACAACTTGGATAATATAACTGTGCCTTTATTTATAAAGCACTTACATATTACATTCTGCTGTACTTTGAGGGGATCATGATACAAACAAACTACATATAATGACATGAAACAGAAGTTAAAGATGTCCGTGCCCTAGCAAGCTTACAATTTAAGAAGCGCGGGGGAACACTTGATAGACAGCAGCAAAATAACAGAAAAAGCAAGATTTTGTGTACATGAAAACCCTGGCAATTGTCTATTGATATGGCTGTACTGGCTGTTTAGTAGAGGTTCGGTGTGCACCTTGCTTCTGAGAACAGATTTCTTTGAGGATTTCTGATTAGGAAGCAGCATCTTCCTTTCTTAAATAATTCATTGGTAGAACAAAAAGCATGGTGAGTGCAGAAGTGAAGTAGTAATTATGGGCAAAAATCACATTAATTATTTACTCTCAAAAATTACAAAACCTTTTAAAGCTGAACATATTAAAGCATATTTTTCTGCATCATTTCCGCTTCTATACAAATGTAAAAACAAAAACAAATAATGAAGACATTTTGGAAAGGAGGGATTAAAAACTGCAACTTTATAGCCTGCCTCTTGTCAAATTCATGATAATTCTGGCAAACTGTTCCAAAGACTTTTTAAGATAAAGATAATTAGGTTAGACTTTTTAAGATAAAGATAATTAGGGTAACAAAAGTGACATTGATCCTGCTTCCACACTGGTCAAAAACATTAAAATATTAATCATTACCAATCTTGAGCTATCAACTCTATTCAAAACTTTCCCCATATTTAAATATTCTGATGCCTTTCACAAGGAGTTTTATGCATCAGAAGATATGGCCATGCTTAGTAATCTCGAAGGCCATGTTTTTTAAATCAGCTTTCTTCATTGACCAGCCTAAAACCGTTCATGGCTTTACTGACAAGACTATTTAAATTTGATTTCGGCAACAGCAGGACTGTCTGCGAAAAATTAGGAAAGAATAAAAAAGAACTACTGAATGTAACATCATGGGGAATTTTACTAAAGTGCGGTTTTTGAGCAATTTTTTTAGACAGTTTTCAAACCACGGAACTATTTTAAAAAATGCTGGTTTTCAAATTGGCACATTAGACATTGCCATCCTGATTTTTTTATATGGTAAAAATACAAAGCATGAAATTAGAAATCTACCTGGGCATTCAGAAAATGAAAGGAGACACAATATATTATTAATTATGGAGGCAATGATTATTTATTGATTAAGGGGGCAACATTTTTAAATAATGACCTTAGAGGTAAAAATTATTTTATGAATATATTAGTATGAGCAAATTAATGTATGTTTATATTAAGAGGGCAATATTGTTTTAACATTTTATTAAGGTGGCAAACTTATTGTATAATTAAATTATGGGGCAAAACTATTTGATTGCCAATGGGTGCAATAATAAATTTAAATAATGGGGGTCAAAACCACCAGTGATGTGTTGTGGTTTAAAAAACGCATAGAAAATGGCATGTTAGTTAATTTTAAATTTTATTTAAAAATAAAGTAATTTCCCCCCAGTTCACTTTGCCTCTAAGTTGAACTAATCTCTTGCCGTGTCAGTGGTCACATGGCAGGGAGCTCCATATCTACCATTTTTCCCAGCATATATAAAAATTTTTGTTATGCTATGTTGGGGGTTGTCATGCCATGTAGAGGGGTTGTTACATTCCCAGGGTGTGCCTAATGCTTTCAAAGCATTAGACCACTTAACCTCTACTCTCCTTCCCTTCTCTCCCCTAAAACGACAAGACTTTCAAATTACTGTGCACCAATTACAGATGCACACGGCACCTGCTCACAGTGAGCATGGCCATACCTCCCAATTTTCAAGTAGTCATTTGTACAGGCAGCCAGGATGTCAGTGCAGGACAGGAGGGATATATGAAGCTCACTAAACATAATGCTGACCACATACACTGCAGAGAGGAGCAGGGCTGGCATAGAACTTGTGGAAACTCACATCCTGGTTGCTAAGGTGCCTGTTACAGTCAGGGCCGCCAAGAGGGGGGGGGGAGCGGGTACTAATTACCCGGGCCCGGCATGTCAGGGGGCCCGGCTCGGGCCCTTGCGCTGCTGATTTTTTCAAAAAGATTTTTTTTTTTTCAAAACGTTTTTTTTTCCTTTTCTTTTTTTTTTTTTTTGCGGCGGGGAGGGGGGGCTCGGTCATTGGTGAGGGGAGCAGGCTAGTTTAAAAAAAGAAAAAACATACTCACCTGATCGCGGAGCCGGCATCCCTCCTCTCTGCTGCTCTGTGCTCTATTCAGACTGTCTGAATGCCGGGTGTGATGTCATCATGTCATGCCCAGCATTCAGTCAGTCTGGAGCAATGGAGCACAGAGCAGCAGAGAAGACCAAGAGAGGAGAAAAGGTAAGTGAAGGGAGGAAAAAGAGGGGGGCACAGAGGGGTTAAAAAACGGTGTGGGGGCAGCATGACAGAGGGGTTAAAAAATGAGGGGGGCATAGAGGGGTTAAAAAACGGGGAAGTAGCATGTCAGAGGGGTTAAAAATGGGGAAGCAGCATGACAAAGGGGTTAAAAAATGAGGGGGAGCACAGAGGGGTTAAAAAACGGAAAAGCAGCAGGTCAGAGGGGTTAAAAAATGAGGGGGAGCACAGAGGGGTTAAAAAACGGGGCAGCATGGCACAGTGGGGTTAATAAACAGGGGTCAGCATGGCACAGTGGGGTTAAAAAATGGTGGACAGCATGGCACAGTGGGGTTAAAAAGGGGGGGAGGCATGGCACAGTGGGATTGAAAAAGGGGGGGGAGCAGCATAGTATAGTGTGATGAAGGGGAGCCAGATGAAGGGTAGCAAAAGCAGCATGGAGGGCGCAGTGTGATCATAAGGCATGGCGATGATGAAGGGGCACATTATTGTAATATTGGAGCTGGAGGAAGGCCTAATTATTAATTGTGGATGGTATTGATTTAACGCCAGGGTTGTTTGGAATTATCTAAATGTAGCTCTTTTTTTCCAAATAGGGCCCCCAGCATTCCAGGATCCAGACAAGCCGCAACTAGAGAAACATGCAGCAACAGGTGGTGAAGGTGAGAAGAACAGGTAGGAGAGAGCAGGACAGTATGTGAAATGTTGTGATTCTAGTAGGGACAATGTCAATTTTTGGTGAGTGTTGTGCCCAATGTAAGGTGGAGGCCAAGACTGAACTCTTTGTGTACACACTGCATTTTTTCTATACTACATTTTGGTGCTAGATGTCCTGAAAGTCAGGAGTGCTTGGACATATGTGACGCTCGAGTGAATTGAGAGCCTAGTGATTTTGATGTGTTAGCCACGCCCCAATGGTGCATTTGCCGCACCCCCAAATGCATGACCACACCTCTGAAAATTTTGGCGCCGCATTTTTTTTTACCATACTCAACTATGAGGGGGGCCCCATGAATTTATTGTACCGGGGCCCTGAATTCCTCTTGGCAGCCCTGGTTACAGTCTGACTCATTGCTGCACTAGTCTTTATAGGTACAGTTCTCCATTTTCCCCACCAGTGGCCGCTATGGAGATCATGTGTCCTGGAAGCAGCTGAGCTGCCTCACTCAGCTGTAAGCTGGTAATGCTGATGACTCACCTATAAATACTCACCTCTGGCAATCAGACCTTGTTGGATCATTGTTTTGCAGTTCATATTTTGAAGTGTTGGATCTTTGTTATGCCTGGTTCCTGTACTTAGGCACCTGGCTTCTGACCTTGTCTATTCCTAGCCATGCTCCTGATTTTCTGGTACCTGACCCACAGCTAAACTGACCACTCAGCATTTCTGGGATCCTGACTCTGGCAAGTTTGTTTATGTATATTAATTATGGACTTTTGTTGCTGTCTTGCCTGGCCCTTCAGCCAGTGAGGTCCTACCCTGCTTGTAGTAAGCAGTAAACATTATTTTAGTTCACCATCACCATTGTCTCTGCGTAATAATATAGTGTGATATACAAGAGAACCTTGACAGGACCTTAATGGGCCCCCTCAGCTAACAGGCCAGGTAGCAGCTGCTACCCCTGCTACCTAGGTAGTTACTCCACTGGTGAGGAAAATTGCATTATAGAGTACTTTGTAAACATTTACTGATATAAGGGGTACAATCTAAATAAATGTTGCAAAGTATGCATTGCTACGGTTTATGTAATTCAAGGTACCGTATATACTCGAGTATAAGTCGACCCGAATATAAGCCGAGGCACCTAATTTTAGCACATAAAACTGGGAAAAGTTATTGACTCGAGTATAAGCCTAGGGTGGAACACAGCGCTAATTTAACCACAAAAACCTAAATAAAAATGATAGGTTCAATCTATGAAATCATTTTTAGCTAAACCATATAAATAACAGTACATGACAAGGAACATTCATAAATGATTATAAAATCATGGGTAGCACCTAACCGAAATAAATTAAAGATAATGTAAGAAACACCCTAGGGTGCTCTGAGGTAGAGGGATTCAGCTGCATTACACACATGCTGCAGAGACATATCAAATTAACTGTCACAAACTTAAATATATTTCTATTTTTTTTTTGTATGTGTAAAATATTTTTATTCAACACGTTTCATGAGATCAAGGATATTTCTAACACAAGTTTGCGTTCCAAATGCCGAACTTCCTGTGTTGGAACGCATATGCAGAAGTTGAAGCCGAGGGACCGGACACCAGGTAAGTTCAACCGTGTATAAGCCGAGTGCCCTTTTTCAGCATACAAAAGTATGCTGAAAAACTCGGCTTATACACGAGTATATACGGTATGTGGTTTGCTAACATTAAATGTTAAGGAACAAATATAATACTTAACCACTAGATGTCACTGATTACAAATGTTGAACCTTTTGTTTTACCTCACAAATTATTAGACTAAATTATTATTAATCTTGAAAAGTAGTCAAGGCTGTACCAGAATGATTATAGAGGGCACCTATCGCAAAACATGGTACAAGTATAATATGATCTAGTTTAAGAATAAGACGTTATCCACAGTCTGTTTTCTAAACGGCAACAAGAAGACCTTTAAAATGGCATCTGTGCATAGATGGTGAGCAGTCTCTGTACCTTAGCCACTGCCAAATGGTGTAATGGAGCCCAGATAGCAAGATAATACCTCATTTCCTCATTCACTGCCTACCAAGCATCTCTCATTACACTAGCTTGTAGAACATTTACTATTACTCTAACTTACTGATATACCTAGATTTACATCTGTCATCTGGGTTCTCTTTATCATCTCTCAGGTCTGAATTAAGGATATATCATTAATCGGGGTCTGCTCACATACTGCTTAGAGTAGCATATTTGTTTAAGATATATCCATTTTTGATTGGAGATTGAACAATATATTATAACAGTATGTTATTTGGTCTCCCTTTATCACGTTATGTAATTTCGCGTTGTGTTTAGTGTAATGTGTATTCTATAACTACATCCATTTATGGACTGGAGATTGAGGTATCAATATAAATGATTGTCAAATAATATATTTATCAGGATTTATAATTATGAAATGGTTCTTAAATACAGGACTTATGGTACTTTGTATTGTAATAACTTATTACTCTAATAAGTGACCCATGAGAATAGGGGAGTTATATTATATAACTTATTATCCATAGCTGCATATGCTTAAATATGTTTAGCTATATCTGTGCTGATGCTCTGTACTTCAGTTAGATTTTGATAATAAGGTTATTGTAAGTTTGTATTCTTATTCAGACATGTTTTTTAGAAACTCGTCGGTAACATTGTTTTGTTATGGCTTATACATCAATGTGAATGTTCTCTATTTATTATGACTGTCTTTTTCTTTCTATCTCTCTTTCTTTGTATAGTTTGGGTGATTATTAATATGGTTATTTCCACCAGGAACCATTTAATTGTCTCTCACGAATCACTGCATAGCTAACACAGCTATGTATGTGGTCAGTGCACTCTACATAATTGAGATTGGAGATGCGGTTTTCTTTTTATAGCCTTCCGATGAAGTTACTGCATGTAACGAAAGTTGTTAGGGATGTATAGATATTGTTTTTAATGAACTGTTGGATCAGTTATTCCTTTCCACTTTGGGACCATACTCCTTTGAGCAGAAAACATAGTATGAATATTGGAGGATACGGTGAGCGCTACACTAGTGGAGGAGACAGCTGTACGCATTGTAGTCTTCCTTCTAACTTTCCCGTACACTGATACATGTTAGACCTACTCTAGCAACAGATTAGTGGATCTTGACAACAGAACAGCAATACGGGGACCCCCACAAGTATTTTATGCTTTCAAAGTGAATGGTGCTATTTAATATACTATGTTGTATACTTGAATTGCAATATAAAGAAGCTCAGGACTGTGTCATGTCTGCTGGGACAGTGGAAACTGAGTTAACATCTCTTAATTAGGTTGTGGAATTTCCAGCAGTTATAAAGTGGATTTGTTAGGTCTATTTTACAGTCTAGAAGACAGTGCCTCATTTATGCCAGCGGCACATTATATTTATATATTCTATACTATTTTACTTTACATTGTGTATGTTACCTGTTATACTATTTTATCATATGTTGTTCATTTTACAGAGAGTGGGCCTAATTCATTAAGGAAAGTAAAGCAAAAAAAAATTAGTAACTTTGCACCTTGGCAAAACCATGTTGCATTTGAGGCGGAGCTAAATTTAAAATGTGGGGACAGAGTTATAGTTGGGGAAGGGCATGTCCTAGATCAATTTTAAATTTCAGTGTACCAATAAAGCCGTTAAGTAATTGTGTGCTACATGAATAAACAGCCAGTATTTGACTTATGTGAAAAATAATAAACTAATGTGCACCCCTTGCATTGTAACATGGTTTTGTCCAGGAGAAAATTTACAAATTTTTTTGCCTTACTTTCTTTAATGAATCAGACCCAGTGTGTTTTTATGTTAAAAGAAAATAGCTACAACCCTAATTAGCATTGAAGTATTTTGTTAGTTTTTTTTTAATGATCCAGATTTTTTTTGTGCACCTACATTTCTAGGGATTTTTTATCTTCAATGATAATAATCCATCTGAAATCAATGAGATCATTGTCACACATGTTGGTATATGCAGTCATCACTCAGTTTGGTCGAAAATGACTGCATACCAAAGAGATTCCGATTCCTGGCATGAGCGCAGAATGGCCCACTAATAAATACTTGAGTAATGCAAACATGTGAGTTTATCACATGATGATCATGTCAGGTCATTGTCCTTGCAGCTGGCCCCAGCTGTTAACCTACATGTGAAGTCCCAATGATAACTCAAGTTCAATATTGCCAAAACCAAAATAATCATTCCCCCTTCAACCGTAACCAACTCCACCAATCTCTCTCGCCATTAATGCCACCACACTATCTCCTGTACACTAGGCCCCATGCATGCTGTCTGAGACATTCTAAACTCCCCTCCCTTCTTCGCTACTTACAACAATCCCTCTCCTAGACCTGACTCCTCCCATTCCACATCCCACATCCTTGAAGCCACTAAACTCTTGTCCATTCTCTAACCATCTCCTGCCTGAACTACTGCAACCTCTTGTCACTTGTTATGAATCGCGGTTCCCCAAAGGGCCGCTGCGGCTCACTTCAGGCGGTCCCAGGCGTCCTGGCCATCTCTATGATGACCGGGGCGTCACTTCCGCCTCCTACGTCCCGGTTGCCTGGGCAACAACCGGAACTCTCTGTCTCGCATGCGCGCAGAAGAAAATTAAGAGTCATGACTGGTGCAGCTGCCAGAGACTATTGTGGGAGGTAGGATGTGAAATATGTATATACATGGACACACAATACTCAACATTCCTGAGTCTAGAGCTACCATTGTTCTTTCAGGCTGATAGTCTGTTCACTTGGGATTGGCTGATATGTATTGGGAGGAGTATCGCTGCACATTGCCCTGATTGGTTCCTCTCACTATTTAAGGCACTGAGGACAGAGCCTCACTGCCAGTTATAGCTCCCAGTGTAGCTAGGCTCCCTGTTCCTTTTTCTGCTCCTTGATTGTTTTTGCTAGACCTGATCTCCCGTGTAAGACCCCTGGCTTGTTTCTGGACCCTGTTGTATTGCCTGTGACCTCTGACCTCGGCTTGTTCTTTGGATTCGTTGTCTGCTGCTGGCCCTCGACCCTTGCCTGGATTTCACTCTGCTGTTTGCTTCTATACTCTATAGCTGGGTTCTCCCCAGTCAGTGCACATCTCAGGACCCTCTGTTTGTCTGCGGCCAAATCTGTCCCCACCACTAGGGGCTCCAGTGAACACCAGACTTCAGAGCAGACTCCGGGTTTTGATGTACTGGCTGGAGGGGTTCCTAACATCACTGACCTATCCCTTCTCCAATCCATCTTAAATGCTGCAGCCAGACTGATCTTCCTCTTCCAGTGCTCTTCACCCCCATCACCCCTCTTCCACTGCCTCACTGTCTTCCCATACCCTCCAGAATCCACTTCAAACTCCTCACCCTCACCAACAAAAGCTCTCTACGTGTAGTGCCGGCGGACATAATGGCCTGCACATGTGCACTAATATCAGGGATTGATAAAGCTCTGCTCACAGTGACATCACAGAGACCAAGGGAGACTGGCAGTTAAAGTGTAGTGGTTAGTCTGGGAAAAAAAGAGCCAGAGAAAAAGTAGGCTGCAAGTGAGAAGGAGAGGAAGAAAGTGACAAGCAAGAGAAAGGAACGGAGGCAGAAGTGGGATGTTGGAACGGAGAAGAGAGAGACAAGAGGAGACTGAACAAAGTGACATATTCAGCAGCAGGCTGAAATTTAAAGAGGAAGAAGAGGTGAAAAACAATAGACAGTTACATGCAGGGCCGGACTGGCCATCTGGCACTTCTGGCAAATGCCAGAAGGGCCGATGGCTAGATGGGCCGATGGCTAGATGGGCCGGCCGACACTTCTTGGATTCCTGCATCTCTGCTGCGTGATGGATGAGGGCTGCTCTGCTCCCTCCCCCTTATCTTGTGCACTGTGCCCTGCAATGTGGACACAGTTTTTACAGTTTTTATTTTTTTTTCAACTAGGGAGGGAATCGCGGGGAAGGGGGGTGCCGTGACTTTCGCGGGAGGGGGATGCGCGGATTTTTGCACGAGCGTCATGGGGGTGCCGTGATTTTTGTGGGGGTATGTAGATTTTTGCACGGGGCTCGCGGGTGGTGCTGCGATTCTCGCAGGAGGGGCAAGGAAGAGGGTGAGAGCCAGGGAGGAAGGAAGAGGGTGAGAGCCAGGGAGGAAGGAAGAGGGTGAGAGCCAGGGAGGAAGGAAGAGGGTGAGAGCCAGGGAGGAAGGGGGTGCTGGAATAGGGTGAGATCCACGTGGAAAGGAAGAGGGTGAGAACCATGGAGGAAGGTGGTGCTGGAAGAAGGTGAGAGCCAGGGAGGAAGGAAGAGGGTGAAAGCCAGGGAGGAAGGAAGAGGGTGAGAGCCAGGGAGGAAGGAAGAGGGTGAGAGCCAGGGAGGAAGGGGGTGCTGGAATAGGGTGAGAGCCAGGGAGGAAGGGGGTGCTGGAAGAGGGTGAGAGCCAGGGAGGAAGGAAGAGGGTGAGAGCCAGGGAGGAAGGGGGTGCTCGAAGAGGGTGAGAGCCAGGGAGGAAGGAAGAGGGTGAGAACCATGGAGGAAGGGGGTGCTGGAAGAGGGTGAGAGCCAGGGGGGAAGGAAGAGGGTGAGATCCATGGAGGAAGGGGGTGCTGGAAGAGGGTGAGAGCCAGGGGGGAAGGAAGAGGGTGAGAACCATGGAGGAAGGGGGTGCTGGAAGAGGGTGAAAGCCAGGGAGGAAGTAAGAGGGTGAGAACCATGGAGGAAGGGGGTGCTGGAAGAGGGTGAGAGCCAGGGGGAAGGAAGAGGATGAGAACCATGGGGGAAGGGGGTGCAGGAGGAGGGGTGATAGCCAGGGGGGAAGGGGGTGCAGGGAGTAAAGTGAGAGGGACAAAGGAGAAGATGGTGCAGGGGCATAGGTAAAGAAAGTGTAAAAGGAGAGACATCTTAAGAATGGGAATGTCAGACAAGCAGCCATAATAAAACACAAGTAGTAATGAAGAATGGGAATGCACAGAGGGGACAAGTGTTAAAAGAAAATAAAAAATCAAGCCTTCATACTCCATTCACTTATATTTTCCATACCCCCACTTCTAAATTTCCGCTTTGACCACTGCCCTCGCTCCCTGCTCCCGACTGGCTGTGTGAGCTGACAGCTGCAGATTCCTAATTGCCCAGCGCGCCCAGTAGGAATACCGAACACAGGATGCCATAATCAGGTAAGTTCATATATTTTCTCATGTGCAATGTGTTTTTAACCACCCTTTGTTGAACTGGGGGCACTACTGTGTATCCAATGAGGTTTAAAACACTATGCATTGCTCATTATTGCGCTGTAATTTTCTTGCATATTTATCTGTACAGAGACTTTTAATTAAGAGAAAAATTGCATTTTAAATGGTGTATTAAGCTGCTCCTGGGACTCACACTCTAGTATCTGATATGCTTTACCAATTTTTATTTGTGAATGAGTTTTTTGTCTGGGCACTACTGTATGGCATAATGTTATTTGTGGGCACTACTGCATGGCCAAATATGAATTTAGGGTAATATTATGTGGCATAATATGACCTGGGGGCTCTACGGTGTGGCATAATATGAACTGGGGCACTACGGTGTGACATAATATGAACTTCTGCCAAAGGCAAGTCTCTCATTGTTGAATATGATGGGGGCCCAAGGAAGTTGCTGTACTGGGTCCCAAAATTCCTCTTGTCAGCTCTGCCTGTGAATCAAGGTGGTAGATGTCTACAGGCAAATAATCTAAATGTTTCCTATCTAATCAAACTGATGGATCACATCCAATTATCTCTCACCCACCTCCTCTATCCCCCTTAATTAATATACTGTGTTATTTAAAATGAATAGAAAGGACGCATAACCAGTTACTGTAGTATAAAAAAATATTTTTCTCTGACATTTTTCTGTAGATGGAAATACTTTTTATGCGGCCGTGTGGGTTCAAATGATCATTCAATAGTTATGTTTTTTCTGATATATTTGTTAGAGTTTTACTTCATGTGGAATGATTCATAAAAATTCTGCCATTACTATGTAATTGAGGGAAAAGGATACCTGTTGCCTATATGTGTGTAAGTACTCTGTTGTTGCTATTTTGTGGGAGATTTAAAAAAAACAAAACATTGTTTCCTACAGTGGCGCCTGTATAATTGGTGGTATTGCTGTAGTATGGGGTGATGTGGTGGTGGCAATGTTGTAGTGTGTTTGGGGCTTAGTATTGCTAATAAGTATGATAGGGTATTGCTGTAATGTGAGAATGATGTTGGTTGCTGTAATGTGTGCGGTGATGCTGGTTGCTGAAATGTGGGGGAGATGCTGGTTGCTGTAATGTGGGGGGGGGGGGGGAGGTGATGCCAGTTGCTGTAATGTGGGGGTGATGCTGGTTGCTGTAATGTGGATGGGGGGAGGGGGGGTGATGCCGGTTGCTGTAATGTGGGGGTGATGCTGGTTGCTGGAATGGGGGTGATGCTGGATACTGTAATGTGGGGGAGATGCTGGTTGCTGTAATGTGGAGGGGGAGGGGGGGGGTTGATGCCGGTTGCTGTAATGTGGGGGTGATGCGGGTTGCTGTAATGTGGGTGGGTATCGATGTAGTAGGAGTGTTTGTGGGGGGTTATTTATTGCTGTAATTTGGGTACTAATAATGTATTGTCATGGTATTTATTGATGTAATGTGGGTGCTAACAATGTAACGTTGAGGGTCATTGTGAGAAATAAATACCCCCCCCCCACACACTCATACTACATCATGTTGTACTGCACCAGCAACGCACACTGCGCCAGCATCAGTGTGCAACAATATAGTGCATGGAGCCCACAACACGTGGGCCTGTGTGTTTTAAATGCCAGGGCTGATTTTTAGTCCCAGTCCGGCCCTGGTTACATGAGAGGAAGAGGAGTGGGAAAAATAAATCAGATTGCCAAAAGCAAGACAAACTACATTATTAAATCTGACAAGCAAGAAATAAGACATCTTTCACACCACTTTAAATACCTGTACCCCGATCCTGAAGAGATTGCCTGAAACTGGACCTGCAGCAATATATTGATAAGGACCTTTTAGTTTTATTATACTTCCTGTTTTGCTAGAAAGACTGAGCCAAATGTACATATTAGTTTAGTTAGTCAGGGATCAGGTGGTGTTCTGGGACTGAGTTACATTTTAAAGGGTAAGTTTAGGGATAGTTAGCCAAGCTTTTGGACTCATATAGGAAATTAGTTAAAAGAGTTCAGTATTGTTATGAAAACCACTCAAGAGAGGCTGGAGTTCTTCTATATCATCATCATCTATTTATATAGCGCCACTAATTCCGCAGCGCTGTACAGTGAACTCATTCACATCAGTTCCTGCCCCATTGGAGCTTACAGTCTAAATTCCCTAACATACACACACACACACACACACACACACACACACACACACACAGAGACACAGACTAGGGTCAATTTTGATAGCAGCCAATTAACCTACTAGTATGTTTTTGGAGTGTGGGAGGAAACTGGAGCACCCGGAGGAAACACGGGGAGAACATACAAACTCCACACAGATAAGGCCATGGTCGGGAATTGAACTTATGACCCCAGTGCTGTGAGGCAGAAGAGTTCTAACCACTACACCACCATGCTGTCCATGCCCATGCCCGTGCTTCTACATGTGATAAGCATCGGAGAAATCTGTGTTTATTAACATTTTATTATTGCTTGTTGGAGGGATCGCAACAATAGGAGTATTCAGTTGCCATTTTAATTCTACTGAGAACTCATATAGTATTACAGCAAAGTAACGAACTGAGCCTGTAGATATGAATACCAAATGTACTTTATGATGTGTGCTACATATTGTTATATATTGGGCAGTTATATTTATATATGAAAGTTATATTGATTTCAACTGCTGTGTTTTTACATGTCACTGTTTAGTGTGAACTGCTCGCTAGAATAATGTTCAGATGTAGAGGTACCTCTCAAGTTAGTCTTTAGGATATTAAGAACTGTGTGTTATTATATGATAAGCTAAAGGTTAATCTGTTGTTTAGTTTACCTGTGAGCCGATATACTGCTTTAAATGTGCACTCATTATGCAAACTTACAGAAAAAGAAACTAGCCTGTGCAACCACTCTAGAAATAAACATGCTGGTGGTTTCCAGAGTGGTGTGTGTTTTCTGTATTCAAGCCTGGGGTTGAGAGTAAGTGTTAGACTCGGGGGTACACTCAGTCTAGATTTGCACAGACCTAGCAAGGTGCGGAGTCTAACAGCCCCCTGGGGGTAAATGTATTAACCTCCGGTTTCTTCAACTCCCGCGAGTTCGGCGTCTTCGGCGCTTAAATTTAAAGCGGCGCTGCCTTGTAAAGGGAAGTTTCCCTTTACAAGGCAGCGCCGCTTTAAATTTAAGCGCCGAAGATGCTGAACTCGCGGGAGTTGAAGAAACCGGAGGTTAATACATTTACCCCATGGTCTTCACCAAGAACCACCGCAAGGTGGATGGGCTTGGCTGCAAAGGGACTGCAGGTCGCGGCCCCTAGACGTGGGCGGGATAGGTGAATGTGACAACACGATGTGAATAGAAATCAGAGGGTACCTTGAGGGGTGCGGTGCAGAATCACATGTAATGGCTAACCTTGCGGGGAATAGGCCCACGGGAGGATTCAGGATACAAGCCGGCTCAGTACACAGGTCAGATAGCAGACGGCACACAGGACTGAGCAGGAGAGTAGTTAGGTCACAAGCCTGGTTTGGTACACAGGTCAGATGGCAGCAGCATGCAGGGAAATCCAAAGAAACAACAAGCAAGGAAGCCAGGTCTGGTACACAAGACAAACAGTCAGGAGAGAGACACAGGCACACACTTGCATGGAATCAGGAGGACTAACCTGTTGATCTGACACAGATGCACATCAGGTCATCCTTTTTACTTGTATTCCCTGCCGCAAAGTCACTTGATGCCTCCGGCGGGGAGCCACGTGATCCTCCTCGCTGTGAACCCGGAAGTGCAGCTGACAGCGCTGGATGACGGGCAGGTAAGGACCCTTACAGTAACCCCCCCTTTAGGGGTGGACTCCGGACACCCTATAGGATTTGTCAGGAGATTTTGTTGTAGAAAAGTGAAAGGAGTTTAGGAGCATGAAGATCTTAAGCAGGAGCCCAAGAACGTTCCTCCGGGCCGTAGCCCTTCCAATCAACCAGAAATTGAAGAGTTCCTCGAGAAATATGAGAATTGATAATCTCCCTGACCTCAAATTCTTGATCTTGTACCAAGTGGCAGGGGGATTTTTGTTGTAAACAGAAAATGTATTAATGACTACCAGTTTGAGCAGAGATACATGGGAAAACATTAGGAGTCTTCAGAGTGGAGGGAAGTTCTAATCTGAAGGCTACAGGATTGATGATCTCCAGAATTCTGAAGAGGCCTATAAACCATGGAGAAAATTTCCTGGAAGGGACTTGGAGCCGGAGGTTATGGGTGGACCACCAGACCCTATCTCCAGGACTGAGAGTGGGGGTAGGACGTCTTTTCAAAATTTTTTTTTACTGGAAAGGGATGCTTGGGTTAATTTTGATTTGGCGAGAGGAAAAATCCTGTAGAAGTGAATCAACTGCCGGAACTCCGGAGGGAGAGAGCTGAGAGAACGGAGGAAGTTTAGGAAGAAATCCTTGTATGATGTAAAAGGGAAACGCAGGGTGGACTCTTGGGATAGATTATTGTGAGCGAACTCCGCTCAAGGCAATAGGTCAATCCAGTTGTCATGAGTAGGAGAAATGTAGCATCTGAGGAATTTCTCAAGTTTCTGATTGGTTTTCTCTGTGATTGGTCTGAGGATGATACGCGGAGGAAAACTTTAATTTAAGTCCGCAAAGATGACAGAAGGCCCTCCAGAATCTTCATCATCAACATTTATTTATGTAGCGCCAGCAGATTTACAATTAGGAACAAACGTTAATAAGGCAATACTGGGTAATACATACATACAGACAGAGAGGTAAGAGAACCCTGCTCGCAAGCTTACAATCTATAGGACAATGGGAGTTTGAAACACAAGGGCATGTGCTACATCATATTGCACAATGGACCAGCTAGAATGCAAAGGTAAAAGTATTGAGTGGGCTGTGTGTGTGGCAATGTTGGTCAGAGGGTTGTTGTCTTGCGTTAGCTGTGTATAGGATGGTAATAGAGTAATCTAGGGAGATTAAGATGGTGGTTGAGGAATATCATAACGTTGTCTGAAGAGGTGGGTTTTCAGTGAACGCTTGAAGGTTTGAAGACTAGAGGAAAGTCTTACTGTGCGAGGGAGGGAATACCACAAAGTGGGTGCAGCCCGGAAAAAATCCTGTAACCGAGAATGGGAGGATGTGATGAGAGTGGAAGAGAGACGTAGATCTTGTGCAGAACGGAGGTGTCGAGTTGGGAGATATTTTGAGACAAATGAGGAGATGTATGTTGGTGCAATTTTGTTGATGGCCTTATATGTTAGTAGAAGAATTTTATATTGGATTCGTTGAAATATAGGCAGCCAATGTAGAGACTGACCGAGTGGCTCAGCAGAGGAATAACGGTTTGCAAGGAAAATCAATCTAGCCACTGCGTGCAAAATAGATTGTAGGGGCTAGAGTCTGACTTTGGGAAGACCAGTAAGGAGAGAATTGCAATAGTCGATGCGGGAGATGATGAGTTCATGAATTCATGTTTTTGCGGTGTCTTGTGTCAAATATGTGCATATTCTGGAAATGTTCTTTAGGTGTATGTAACATGATTTAGATAAAGAGTTGTTGTGAGGAATAAATTACAGAATCTTGTTTCAAACTGTGTACCTTGTATAAGTTACTTTCTTTCCGTCTCTTTAAATAATAAATGAGATGAGCAGGTTTCCAAAATATAAAAGGTAGGTCATCAAATCGTCTCCCCCTTGTCGAAGCAGTCATGAAGAGAGTAAGGTGTGGTATGTGATACTCAAAGGACGATCGCCCCCAGCTTGTATAAGTTACTTTCTTTCCGTCTCTTTAAATAATAAATGAGATGAGCAGGTTTCAAAAATATAATATTTCTATAATTTATTAGAAAGATATAATACATAGATACAGCCATACTGGACAAAGCAAACGTACGCCCTATATTTGATTAACTTATTCTTTTATAAAATATGAAACTCCTTCTTACTTTAAAACACACCTTCCCAGCTTACATCACTGCTGGCATTCTATCATTAAAATAACATGTTCTATTGGATGGTCTGCATGACCTTTAACGGTGCCAATATTTCTTTTTGACATTTCCGGTGATATTGCCAAGTACAATCATATGACCATTATCTAATCTGTTTTGCTCATGAATGTGCAGTAATGGAAAATTACTAAAAGCAGGTCTCTTGTTATGCAATATGTGTTTTTCTCCGTTCTCTTAAAGACACACAGAAACAAAATTCAAGTTCATTGGTTCATTCTATTGAACTAATTGGTAATATAGGGTTTTTGTTAATTATTACTTCGACAACCTCGATCAGAAACAATCTCATCCGGACATCCTTGCAAACGCAAGATCTCTCTCATAAAGAGTTGAGCTAGAACGGAAGCGGAGGGTAAGCCTTTCAAAGGAATAAAGTGGGCCACTCGAGAGACACAGTCAGTAACCACCCAGACTACTGTGTAACCTTTTGGATGATGGGAGATCCATGATGAAGTCCATAGAAAGGTGACTCCAGGGACGTTCCGGAACTGGCAAAGGATGAAGATACCCATAAGGGTCTGGGAATCTTATTTTGAGTGCAGATATTACAGGTAGATATTACAGATATTATAGGTAGAAACAATTGATGAACATTAGAGGATAGAGATGGCCACCTGTAACTTCGTGTGATTAAATCTTTGGTCTTTTTGACTCCAGCGTGACCGGCGAATTGTGAGCCCATTTGAGAAGATTTCCACGGAGGTGTGCTGGTATGAATGTTTTCCCTCTAGGAACTGCTAAGTTAGTGGGAGTAGTGACCAAAATACATTCGGGATCCAGGATAGGTTTTAGCTTGTCTGGTTCCCCCAAATCAGCAGAGTCAAAAGAACGAGAGAGTGCATCAGCCTTCTTGTTTTTAGAACTGGGTCTTAAGGTTATACAGATATTAAATTGTGAAAAGAATAAAGATCACCTGGCTTGACGAGAGTTCAAACACGCAGCAGACTGTAAATACAATAAATTCTTGCTACGTGGTTAGCACTTCTTCCTCACAGCTCTGGGGTCATGAGTTCAATTCCTGACCATGGCCTTATCTATGTGGAGTTTATATGTTCTCACCGTGTTTGCGTGGGTTTCCTCCGGGTGCTCCAGTTTTCTCCCACACTCCAAAAACATACTAGTAGGTTAATTGGCTGCTATCAAAATTGACCCTAGTCTCTCTCTCTCTCTCTCTCTCTCTCTCTCTCTCTCTGTCTGTGTGTGTATGTTAGGGAATTTAGACTGTAAGCTCCAATGGGTCAGGGACTGATGTGAATGAGTTCTCTGTACAGTGCCGTGGAATCAGTGGCGCTATATAAATAAATGGTGATGATGACTATAGGGAAAGATGCCCCCTCCAGAAGGTGTCTCCACTCCTCCAATGCTAATTTGATGGCAAGTAGTTTGCGGTCTCCTATACCATAGTTATTCTCTGCAGGAATCAATTTTTGAGAGAAAAATCTGCATGGTAGAATTTTCCCCACAGAGGACCTTTGGGAGAGGAATGCTCCAACTCCGACAGATGAGGCATCGACCTCAAGCTGGAATGAGAGGTATAGGGTTGCTATAACACTGGAGCTGTGGTAAAGGCCTCCTTAAGAAGAGTGAGGCTCTAATAGCTTCTGGTGGCCAAGTTTTAGATTTGGCAGATTCGGCAGAGAACCCTTAAATGAATTGCCTGTAGAAATGAGCAAATCCCAAGAATTGTTGAATAGCTTTAAGGCCGACAGGCAGAGGCCAATCCAAGATAGCTTGGAGTTTTGCAGGGTCCATTTGAAGACCAAAGCCAGAGATAATAAAACTTAGAAAGGGGAGTCTTTGCTTCTCAAAAACACATTTCAGCAAGCTTACAGAATAATTGATGCCTGAGATGAGATAGAACCGAGGATACATGTTCTCTATGAGACTTTAGGTCTGAAGAGTAAAGGAGAATGTCGTCAATGTAAATAACAACATAATGGTACAGAATGTCCTGCTGATCTTAACTCTTATATATTTTTAGTAATAATGAAGTTTGTGAGGAGGGTAGCAGGTATCCCCAAACTTTCACATTCTCCCCTTCTTATGAGTGCAATGAATGAGGTGGTCTTGCCACACATTCTCTAGAAAGATGTGGTGAGCTTTTACACCCCCTCCCTACCCTGTGATGAAAGCACTTCCCTGACTGGAGTGTTTTTCCAATTAATATTAACAATACCACTTAAATCATTTGTACCAGGTAATAGAATTATATAAATGCTAATGCAAATAATTAGGCAATAACAGTTCTGCATAATACACTCTGATTGTGTTTTTAAATTTGTAAACAAACCTTTCGCACCTCCCACATTTGCCATTACGCAACACCGTCTTATCTTTAAATAAGAAGCAGCTCTTAAGAAGTTGATCTTAAGATAAACTGACTGCTTAAGATCGGATGCATCTTATATTCCGTTGCGTAAATGGCTTAAGATGGGTGTGTCTCTTAACGTCCGTTCCTTGTCTTATCGCGACTTTCTTATCTCTCCATTTGTTCTTAAAATACGCATCAAATCTTTTGCACAAGATAAGATCAGTAATGAATCAGGCCCTTAGAGATTATTTCTCTCTGCAATTTTCCCTGGTATCTATAGATGCCTCCTCCTTAGTTTAACATATTTGGACACAGTCTTCACAGGACTGCTTCATACCATAGTGTGGAATCTTTTATGTTTGGTGTCTATGGCAAGGTCTTATGGTAGTCAAAAATTAGTTGATTCCATTCAGTTTTGTTTACTATATTAGCTTAGCTTTTGGTGAAGTTCTCTCTATTATAGGTGCTGTTTCTACTTTTGTGATGTCTGCATTATTCTACTTAGAAAAAAATGTTACATGTATTAAAAATGTATGTGGTTTTACAGGCACACATTTTTCTGCTCTCTTCAGTATGAAGCAGTATGTTTTCTGCTAACTTTATCACTTAGCATCATTACAAAACGTTACCCACCCTAAACTTCATTACACTAATACCTTTAATTTAGCATGCTTATGATTTTGCTTCCTTTCTACTAGTCCTTCTTTATTTGATACCTCCTTTTCCATCTGCTCTTTCCCCCTTTCTATTATTATTTAAAACTGGTCACATTTACTTCTCTGCTGCACTCTTATTGCCCCTGTTATCTATTACTTTGTTTGTATATTGAACTATTCTCAGTTTTTTCTCCATTGTCTTGTTATATTTTTGTATGTATTTTTATACTTGACCATTCAAAATAAATAATGATAAAAATAAGAAAATATACCCACTCTGTTTTGTGGGATAAGGTTTAGTATATCCCCACACATTGCACGGACAAGTAGGAGCAGTAGAGAAATGGAAATGTATTCCTACCATTAAATTGTTTTTCTCATAGGCCAGTAAAGTCAGTACACTTAGTACCACCCTTATTTTTTCAGGTACATGGTGTCACAAATCGGGTCTTAGTCCTGTTTACACCACTCGGTGGTACCATATCCCCGTACATCTCCCTCCTGGTCGAATACAACATTCTATCCTGGGACAAGCGTGACTTCTGTCTGCAGGACTGAAGGCTCCCAACTTGGGCGAGACATTTGCTTAACATCCTGCTGAGTGAACACCTGATCTCATCCACCAATTGGCTTCCTCTGAAGGCTACAAGAGTCTCCTCCTACACTCAGCAAATTGCCAGTGCACCACTTTCGTAGTTCCAGACTCCAATCCTGTCTGCTGTATACAGATCTCAACCATCATCCTTTGTGTGAATTCAGATTCACCCTGTTTGCTGTTATATAGACTTTTACCATTAACCCTCTGTGTGAATTCAGCTTCATCCTGTTGCTGTTTGTGACAGGATGGACCGTCTATGCCACCCTCTCTGTTGTTGCTGGGAACCGGCTGGACTTACTTTGCCACTGTTCCCTTTCGTTATCCAAAATGCGCCCTCTTGCCCCAGTAGGAGGGGCTTACAAATGCTGCCACCACTGGACTCCTTACCGGCATCCAGTACCGGGTTTCTTCTGGGTAACTGACGCTGCAAATGTAACCCGTTACTGGCGTACCTGGGCTGGTACTCCTGCCCTCTCACTATGGATCAGGGTTGTTGTGGATGGATTCCCCCTCAAGGGCGCACGCAGGGGGGGTTTCTGGTTCTCCAGAAACTCCTCCCCTCCGCGAACAAACGCCACTGTACAGCAGCCGCGGTTCTGTCAAAGAAGCGTCCGCGGCAGTGCTGTATTATACTACAATACAGCACTGCTGCGGACGCTTCATTGACAGCTGTCCAATTCAGAATCGCCAAAATATAGCTGCTGCGCATGCGCAGCACCTTGTGCTCTCTCTCTAATTTTTTTTTCCCCCGCTTAAAAATCCTGCGTTTGCCCCTGCCCCTGGCCTTCCACACTGACCAAGGCTGCAGGGTAGCAGGCAGAGCGGTGGTACATGAAAACCTGGGTCCAAACCTCAGAAACAGTCGGGGACAGATTAGATTTTGGGTCTAATCTGTAGGTCACAGGATTTTCAGCATGAAAGATATTTTCAAGAAGGTTTTAGAAGCAATTTATGTTTATTTGCAGTCACACTGATTGGAGGTAGCAGTGCTAAGGACAGATGAAATAAGAAGAACAATTTTTCAATACAAGCCAGTGCTTTTTATACAGTTTGGACACAGCCTCAAAGGATAAGCCTGCCCCCTTGAAGTCTGAGCTATTTTTAGAATCAGGATGTCATATGTTTACACAAACATGGATTTACATGCATTGCAAAGATATATTTAAGCTTATCTGTGATATCTTATAAACCTTGCTGTGATTTCCTGCATCTTATTTCAGATCCACGAAGTCTACTAGCAAGTCAAAAGGTCTAATTAACATGAATTTAGCATGATTCCTTTCTTCCCACAATTACAGAATACACATTTCAAATGAAAGGTACAAACCCCAAACTAGTTTCCCCACATCATGATACACAAAAGACTTTCTAAACAAAGACTCAGATATATACGTCAGAAATAAGGCATTTCCGTTAGCAAGGGTAAACCAGAAAATACGAATTTTCTACCCTGGTCTCAGAAATGACGATTTCCTATATCAAAATATACACAATATCAAAAATAAGTGCATTGGCAATTATATAAATAAGCGCCCTGCGCTATTTTCTTTAAATAAATTTATACCATAAGTTATTTATGTGTCATATAACAGTCACACTGTCATATGAACTGCAATCCATTAACTCTTTGTGTGAATTCAGCTTTATCCTGTTGCTGTTATATGAGCTGCAAACCATTAGCCCCTTGTGTGGATTCACCTTCATTTTATCAGCTTGTTTACAGATTGCAGCTGTTATCGTCTGTGTGGATCCTTCTCTCATCAATCTATTCCTGTCTCTCCTACTGTCTATCTGGGGTAGTAGGTTCTTGCTCTGAGTCATCCACCTTCTGGAGCCATTTCTGTGTCTCGGGGTACTGACTTCCAGTTCCAGGCCTAAACCAGGTTCTTATTTGTTCAGGGCCAGTTCCAGGCATTGTCTGTTCAGGAGGTTGCCACCCCTGTATATCTTCTGCCTGATTTCTGAGTCTTCCCAGTCCCAGTTGTGGTACTATATTTACCTGAGCCTCTGAGTTCTTGGAGGTACTGAGTGTCTGGTCATGGGTTCAGGTGCCCCCTGTTCCTTCGTCCAGGTTCCAGTCTATCAGCTCCAGATTCCAGGCATTTATTTCAGTACAGAGTCCAGTCCAGCATTTCTCTTCTTAACTTCCAGTATACAGAATTAGAGCAAGCTCTATGAACAAGGCATTCACCCGGCCTCCCAGTTTCCACTACACTCCTGCCACAGCTAGCCCCAGGGGTCCCGAGACGGATCCCAGAAACCCTATTGCCATCATAGCCGGATTAAGGGGGGGGCACAGGGGGCACGTGCCCCGGGCCCCCCTCTCTCCAAGGGCCCCCCGCTGCCGCATGAACTTTCCTGCTGTCAGTTTATAACTGACAGCAACCGCTCCGGGCCCCCCTCTCTCCGCGGCTTCCCCCCGTCGCCCGTATGACCTAACCTGCCCCTGCTGTCAGTTGCTATCTGACAGCTCTGGGCATGATTTTTTTTTTTTTGCGGCAGCGGCGGCGGGGGGGGGGGGGGGGGGGGGTTTGGCGGGCAGGTTCTGGGCTTCTCATCGTTGGTGGGGGGAGCGGGGTAGCAAAAAAAAAAAAAAGATTTACTCACCTGATCTCAGCGCCGGCGTCCCTCCTTCCTCTCTGCTCTGTTAATGCTGAATGACAGGCGTGACGTCATCAAGTCACGCCTGTCATTCAGTGAGGAGCAGCGCGGAGAGGAAGCAAGAAGAGAGAAGACAGAAGAGAGGAGAAGAAAAGAAAAGCTAATAGAAAGGTAAGTGAAGAAAGGGAATTAAGCAGAAAGGCACACTATGAGGAAAAAGGAGATGAGAGAGGCACTATGAGGAAAAAGGAGATGAGAGAGGCACTACGAGGAAAAAGGAGATGAGAGAGACACTACGAGGAAAAAGGAGATGAGAGAGGCACTATGAGGAAAAAGGAGATGAGAGAGGCACTATGAGGAAAAAGGAGATGAGAGAGGCACTATGAGGAAAAAGGAGATGAGAGAGGCACTATGAGGGAAAAGGAGATGAGAGAGGCACTATGAGGAAAAAGGAGATGAGAGAGGCACTATGAGGAAAAAGGAGATGAGAGAGGCACTACGAGGAAAAAGGAGATGAGAGAGGCACTACGAGGAAAAAGGAGATGAGAGAGGCACTACGAGGAAAAAGGAGATGAGAGAGGCACTACGAGGAAAAAGGAGATAAGAGAGAGGCACTACGAGGAAAAAGGAGATGAGAGAGGCACTATGGGGGAAAAGGAGATGAGAGAGGCACTATGAGGAAAAAGGAGATGAGAGAGGCACTATGAGGAAAAAGGAGATGAGAGAGGCACTATGAGGAAAAAGGAGATGAGAGAGGCACTATGAGGAAAAAGGAGATGAGAGAGGCACTATGAGGAAAAAGCAGATGAGAGAGGCACTATGAGGAAAAAGGAGATGAGAGAGGCACAGTAAGGAATAAGGGGAGAGAGGCGCAGCAAGGAAAAAGGGGAGAGAGGCGCAGCAAGGAAAAAGGGGAGAGAGGCGCAGCAAGGAAAAAGGGGAGAGAGGCGCAGTAAGGAAAAGGGGAGAGAGGCGCAGTAAGGAAAAGGGGAGAGAGGCACAGTAAGGAAAGGGGGAGAGAGGCACAGTAAGGAAAAGGGGGGGAGAGGCACAGTAAGGAAAAGGGGGAGAGAGGCACAGTAAGGAAAAGGGGGAGAGAGGCACAGTAAGGAAAAGGGGGAGAGAGGCACAGTAAGGAAAAGGGGGAGAGAGGCACAGTAAGGAAAAGGGGAGAGAGGCACAGTAAAGAAAAGAGGAGAGAGGCACATTAAGGAAAAGGGGTGGAGAGGCACATTAAGGAAAAGGGGGGAGGCACAGTAAGGAAAAAGGGGGGCACAGCATGAGAAAAAAGGGGGGAGAGGCACAGATTGAGGAAAAATGGGGAAACAGGTACAGTATGAGGAAAAAGTGTGGGAGAGAGGCACAGTATATAGAAAAAGGGGGGAGAGAGTCACAATAGTGGGGACTATTAATTTAAGATGGGGTAGTTTGGGGGTGAGTTTGGAGAGAATGAGGTCTCTATTAAATGTGCCTATGAATTATTTAATGGCAGTGACAGGTTTGAGAAATAGGTATATTTCTGAAATGCAAATACTATTAATTTATTGTTGGGGCTGTTTGTAGGGAGGGAAATAGGTTTATTTATTAAATATGAATACTATTATTTTAATGTTGGGGCTGGAGGAAGGCTTAATTATTAATCATGGGTGGTATTGATTTAACGCCAGGGCTGGCTGTAATTTTCTAAATGTCCCCATTTTTTTCCAAATAGGTCCTCCAACATTCCAGGATCCAGACAAGCCGCAACTAAGGAAACCTGCAGCACAGGTGGTGAAAGTGAGAAGAACAGGTAGGAGAGAGCAGCAGAGTCTGTGAAACGTTGTTATTCTAGTGGGACAATCCTAATTTTTGGTGACCGTTCAATGGTGTACACAACAATGCAGGTCTTTTTGTCTGTAGGAGGGTGCATCAACACATCCATTAGCAATTTTGAATAAATATTGAATAAAATTGTAGTACATTATATATATATATATATGTATGTGTATATATATATATATATATATATATATATATATATAATTAGTCAAAATTGGCGTTATGTTATCAATGTTTATTTTTTGTGTTAGTTTTAATGTGCGGTATCATTGCTAGTTTTAATGTGCATTATCAACGGAATTTTTTAATATGCGGTATCATTGCTAGTTTTATTGTGTGGTGTCAATAGCAATTTTAATGTGGTGTTTTGATGATTGTTTTAATGTACAGTATTTTAGTTTGTGGAAACAATGATTTTTCTTATGCAGACAACCTAGGCGAGCCCTCTGGGAGAGCTGTAAGTGTCATACTGTGGGCTGTAGGTGATGTAATGCAGGATGTGTCACTATGCCCTTAATTTTAGATCTTAGGGGCCCCCCTGTCTTAAGTGCCCCGGGCCCCCCAAAGCCTTAATCCAGCTCTGATTGCCATGACACATGGATTGCATTGCTCTCTGATGCTGTCTGCTCCTCTTTTTTAATTATTTTTTTCTGTACTTGTACAGCTCTGTCCTGAGGGGGGAATATTGCTATATGTGGAGAGATGTGAACCTTGAAAAAAGGCATTTTAATAAATAATCTGTCTCTTGTATATAATAGCAATTACATCATAAAATAATCCATACAAGCTACAACTAAAAATTGACACCTTGGAGTTTACAGTACCCAAGTACCCTTAATTGAATTAAATGCAAGACAAAATATATAATGACTTGGTTTTACATGTAAGTTTATGCTGAATCAATATGGCAATCTTATGCCTAAAGGACATCAGGTCAGCTGATAATTTCATATAGTGTTTCCATTGGATATTGTATCTCAGCAGTGTCATATTCCTCTAAGTCCTCTGTCAACAGGAAAGCTTTTATTAAAACATGATTATCCAAGACCTTAGTGATGTGTACCTAAAAAGTCGGTAATTTTAAGTAATATGTTTATAAAAAAAAGAACATCTAAAAATGGTATTTAGGTTCTCAGTGAAGTTGGCTTCAGAGCAAGGTTTAGAGGGACAGCAGATGGGTTGTCTTAATGTATATTGTTTTCTAAGGGCTATTTATCTGGCTCCATCCAGACGTCAGAAATGTTATCACGAAGTAGTTGTGTATATATATTATAAAATGCATGATCTGATATTAGTGTGTATTATAAACATTATTCTCAGTTCTCCATAGAATTTTAAACACTGGAAGTGAGTCCTGTGTGCATCTGCTATAGCGGGAAATATAGCCCTTATGTGTGCATTCTGGTATTCTAGAAGTCAGAAATTCAGGGATAGACTTAAACAAGTTGACCACAGCTAAAGGAGGAGGATAAAACTATACAGTTTAATAAGTTGTAATAAGTTAGTTTTATTGGTACTTTGACAAGTCAGGTAAAGGAGAATTGGTTTATAAGTAATAAACCACTATCACAATAAGCAGTTGCAGGTATTGTGACTAATTTTACTTACCTTAAAGTCATTATTTACAGTACATTTAAGCTTAACTTATAAAGTTCAAGTAAAGAGCAACAATACTTGTGAAATTGCTTAAATTACCTATTATTCAAAGGCACACATATTTTGTTATAGTACAAAAGCATAAAATGTAGTTATTTGTCTGATTTTAATTAGTTTTTTTTTTCCTAGACATTTAGCTCAATAATAATTATCCATCACTATTCTAAGTGAAGGGATTTCTAGTTGTAAGTTTTATGAATCTAGAACAGTTTCACAACAGTTAAATGAAAACAAATTGAAACCGTCCATTAACCATTTGCCCAATCTCCATATTATGCACCTCATGTGTTCTTCAAACTGCACTTCTCAACACCTTATACAGATCTGACCTGTATAAAACACAAACAGGGAGTGAACTGAATGAAAGTCGTTTCTCTAGACACATTCAGTATGATGTTTTACATAAATGCTAGTGGGTATCCTGAGTATTTAGATTGCAGGATTGTATGGAATTAATAACATACTTTATATACATGAATCTCAGGGGTCTGGTTGTTGTTGCCCCCAACTGACTATTATCATCTGGCACAGCTCAGTGTTATTATCCATACTCGTATACACAACAGGCTACATTTGGGTATTTCATTGTATGCAGCAAACAGATGGCTTGCTTAAACATAACAAATGTATCAAATAGTTTTCACTCCAATCTGGTGCCAAAATATTTAATGATTTCCTTTTTAATTATATATGCAAAGTGGTAGAACTAGAAACAAAAGGAAAATACAATTGCTGACAATATAATTCTATGGGAAACTCTTTCCAAACTTTCAATATTTTCTTTTACATACAGTATCCTATTTTGTAGCTGTGTACTTAAAAGGAATGGTGAAGAAAAGCAATTTTTTGCAAGAGGCTCTACAACTACCTGCTAATGTTAGAACTATCCCTATAACTGCACAATTTCCATACCTTTTTGTATTTGGGAACAGAGTGAGTGTATTTTGCCTAACTCACATTCCATGCTGCTCCTCCCAATACAAGAAGCAAATTATGCACCTCAGTCACTGCCATCTTGGCACAATAAGCCATTTGCTTACCAGAAGAAATTGGCTCAATCACTCAAAAATAGGTGCATAACATGAATTATATCTGTCTTGCAGGGCTGCTATTTTTCAGGGGGTAAATTTATCAAACTGCGGGTTTAAAAAAGTGGAGATGTTGCCTATAGCAACCAATCAGACTCTATTTAGTACATTTTACAAAATAACAGCTAGATAACTAGTATCTGATTGGTTGCTATAGGCAACATCTCCACTTTTCAGACCCGCAGATTGATAAATTTACTAAGGTGCATGGTGCATAAAAGTCGCCAATGCTCTGCTAATTCCATAGCTGAAGAGTTCAGAACTTCCACTGGCATTAATGTAAGCACAAAAACTGCTTAATGGAATGGGTTTCCAAGCCGAGCAGCTGCATGCAGGCCTTACATCCACAAGACCAGGGGTGGGCTGGGCCGGGGGGCAGGGGGCCCGGGCCGTTCAGTCTGACCCCTTTTCGAGGACTCCGCTGCAGGGACACGCAGGTCGTGGTCCTTCCATGAGTCAACAGCGAGATACAAGGAGGTGTCAGACAGGCCGGGTCGGTAACGTTCTGGTAGTACAAGGTACACAAGAATATCCAGAAGAATGGTGAGTCAAGCCGGGTCGAAAACGTTCAGGTAGCGCAGTACAAAGGGAGAATCCAAATACGGGTGGTCAAACGGTACGGGTTAAAAGGTCACAGGCAGCACAGGGATAGTCAGGAACAATGTAGAATACTGGTACACACACACAATACGCTGGAGGCAGGAAGACCTGATACTCTGGCACTGATGAGGTCACAGGAAGTGCCTTATAAAGTATCAGGGACCAATAGGAAAACTTGGTGGGCGGCAGCGCTATTCCTGGCTGCCGCCGGGACTTGAGAGTAGCGTCCACGCGCATGCGCAGAAGGCCGCGCCGAGCGGCCGAAACTTCCGCGTCTGGTTGCTAGGCAAGCAGGCGCTCCGGGCACAGACACAGGCGGCCATCCCGGGGAGACAGCGGGACGGCGCCTGACAGGTGGAGGAGGGATAATGGTGTGGGGCTGTTTTTCAGGGTTTGGGCTAGGGCCCTTATCTTCCAAACACCTTTGGAATGAACTGGAACGGAGATTGCGAGCCAGGCCTTCTCGTCCAACATCAGTGCCTGACCTCATAAATGCTCTACAGAATGAATGTTCACAAATTCTCTCAGAAACACTACAACATCTTGTGGAAAGCCTTCCAAGAAGAGTGGAAGCTGTTATTGCTGCAAAAGGGGGACCAACTCCATATCAAAGTATATATATTTGAATACAATGTCATTACAGTCCCTGTTGGTGTAATGGTCAAGCGTCCGAAAACTTTTTTCCATATAGTGTATGTATCTGCAAATCTGGCCTATACACTGCATTTCTATTCATGAGACTATTATATTAGCTTGCTGATACTTTATATATTGTGGCACATATATATTGTATCCACTCATTGGTATTTTAGACGTTATGACATAGGGACTGATGCATTAATTTCCAATTTTTTCTCTGTTGTGTTTATTATTATTATTATAGTGGATTAATATATATATATATATATATATATATATATATATATATATACCTTTATTTATCGCATTTTACAGTGGTATCTATTTACACATATGTTTTAAATGTGTACAGATTACTTCCATAGTTCGAATAAGAAAATTAACAGTTTATGATTATCTTTATCGTTGTTGATACTTTATCCATGACAGCGATGTGTAATTACAATTCACTTGGAATTCATATATCCCTTTTTTATTTCATTTATTTCATTCCTTTCATACAAAACATGTGCTCATTAGTGTTCTATCAAATCGCACATTATACTCTTTTCCTGTGATACTGTGGACATATAAAGAACGTATTAACACATTAGCTGGCCAATAGCTCTGCTGCCTGACTTGGTACTTGGCACTTTCATTTAATAAATTCAATCACACCATTATACTACCATTCACCTTTAGATATACTACGGCCTTATCTGTGTGGCGTTTGTATGTTCTCCCTGTGTTTGCGTGGGTTTCCTCCAGGTGCTCCAGGTTTCCTTCAACACTCCAAAAACATACTGGTAGGTTAACTGGCTGCTATTAAATTGACCTTAGTTTGTCTGTCTGTGTGTGTGTGTATGTTAGGGAATTAGATTGTAAGCTCCAATGGGGCAGGGACTGATGTGAGTGAGTTCTCTGTACAGCGCTGTGGAATTAGTAGCGCTATATAAATGGTGATGATGATGATGATGATGATTGAACTCCTTCCACAGATTTTACAAGTTAACAGGTTAGCTTTCTTTTTTGTTAGATGCAGTGTCCACCCAAACTATTATTACATCTTTATTGTTTATTACATATTTTTACTATCCGTATTACATTTATTTTAAGATTTTTATCATTATTATGTTGCTATCTATTCCATTTTAATCCTATTATTATATCTGTCTTTATCTAGCCATTTCTTTTTTTTCAGCTGGATAGTGCTCAACTAATTTATTTAGATACTGAAATGCCTACTTTTCATTGGAGACTGAGCAGCTCTCTGCTATACATTGGTTTATACAAATGGTTTTTAATCTTCCTGTGTTCAATTTTTGGGCATCCTAATCCCATTTCTTTGTTTTCTGTGCTTACTCAAATCTTTCACACTCCACTTTCCTCCTTCTCCTACTCTCCTTCTTCCTCACTAATATATTTATCAGGTCACCACTGCCTGAGGTGCCACTGACTCCTGTTATTAATCTTGCAAGGATCACTGTGCAAGTCAATTTATAGATTCTTTTGACACCAATCAGCAGAACTTAATTGCCTCCATAATTATATCTTTTAGAGGAAAGGCTCATAGGCGGGCGTATTTCCTCAGACTCCAAAGATCCCATACTACAAGATCTTACTGATTTTAATGCTTTGGTCAGAAAAAAGTTTTGCACATCAGCAGTCCTCGCATTTCTTGAGGTAACTGCTTTTTCTGTGCCCACCTTGGATCATAAGGTTCTTTCAAAGAAGAATAGCATAAAAAGATGAGAAAATCCTAAAATGTAAGACATTGTGAAGCGTCTGGAATCTGCTCCTTAAAGGAGGGCTATGTTAGGACTCTGTTCTTATTCTGCGTCAGACCTGCAGTACCTCTTTGTCACCAGAGGTGCTTCTGTTATGACTTTGGACATTTTCACGTCGCCTGCAGCAGTTAATCTTATTCCTTTGTTGGCTCACCTGCACCTGCTTCCCTGACAATTTCTTCCTGCCCCTCACCATGCACCTTGCTGGTCATTGTTTGTTGTTTGTCTTATCCTTTGCCCTGGACATTCAGTTTACCATAGTTTGTTCCTGTGTAAATCTGGCTCTACATTCTACCATCCTTCCATACTCACAGTTTACCTGGATTCCTTCAGCATCCGGTTCGCAGCATTTGCCTATGCCTTGTAATCTATATCATTGTACATTTCCTTCCTTCCTTGTTCTGCAAGTTACCTGTTATCCTATTTATGTTCAGAGACTGTTTATTTCTATCCAGCTACATTCGGATTCTGTTAAACCTGGACTGTGTTCTGATTATTACCTGCTATTCCTGGATTGTGTTTATTTATTGCATTGCTCCCTCATGTTCTGCAACAGTGTGTTTGTGCTTCAATAAACTGGTATAACCTTCAATGATTCTGGACTACTTTGCTATCAATATGAACACTCCGTTAATCATAACAGAATGGTAGTCCCTGATAGCTGTACCTCCACTGTAGAATCGTCTTTGTTTCTGTATTTATCAGGTAAGTTGTGGAGTAATCACAAATTGAAGTGGATGGTAGAATGAAATTAATTTATTCATTATCAGCCATAATTTAAAATCAAGTACTTCAGATTTGTTAGAATAGTTGGAATTCGCATAGGTTAATCACAAAAATCAGGTTTAATGCAGAGTTAGAGGAGTATGAAACACCTCCACTAAAGTCCTTTGTTGCGAAAGTTCTGAATAGAAAATTAAGCTATTTAGTGGTGATAACCAACGGGTTTCAGCTTCAATTATCAAAGCATTCCTCATGGATTTTTTCACGAATGAAAAGTGATTGTCTGTTGGGGTTAATGAGGAGCACCAGAGTCTCATTGGTTTTTAGCAGTGGTGAGCTGTATGATAATGACTCATACAGATGTTCCATTTATTAAGTATATTAAAAAGCAATCAAATCTTTGTACAGAGTTAGAAGTGTAGTCTGCGCAAAGCACTTTTAAGAGTTAAGTGTTCAAACTGATGGCATATAAGAGAATGTAATGGTGTCTTCTCGGATAATGGAGCTGTTGATACTAAGAGCTGCCATGATTTAGTATAGGTACATATTTATCTAATGTATGTACATAATTTGAAGTTTACTTTGCAAAGATCACTTTAGATGGGACATTAATTGATAACCTACAGAGGATTCATTTGAATATGATGGACAGACCCATAAAAGAACTGACTATCGTAGTAAATGCTGTGAGTGACAGTTTACGGATTTAATGTAAATCTAATTGTATGAGGATTATTCTATTATAAGGGATATGATGGAGGGATCTATTGAAAATTAGTGATAATAATGACCAGAAACATATATCGGTGATGTGTGATATCTTCTGCTTAGTGTAGTGGTAGTAACTAGGGGGGTTGATGATTAAATTAATTAACAGAGGATATCCTGAAATTAGCGTGCTAATGGGCACTATACCCTGTTAAACTAATTGTCTATCGCCTGCTGTAAGATGATATCTCAAAAGTTGGAGGTGCTCATTAGCCAAAAGAATGTACAGAAGCTTAGGTAGATGAGTATAAATAGTAGTTTGCATATTGTTTAATCTTCCTCATCTTAGGGGGAAGTGTAAGACATGTTTTGATATTGATTGAATTGTACTGTCAGTTGTACTTTAGGATCACTGAGAAAATTTGACTTAAATGGGATGTTACATATATTGGAAACTGTGATAGTGAATAAAAATATAATTGTGATAAATGAACCTTAACCGTACTGGTATTCATATGGGTTAGTTGCTGATATTTAAACTCCTGGGGGTAAATGTATTATGCTCCGGTTTTTTCATTTCGCGGGAGACCGGCGACTTTGCATGTAAAATTTAAAGCAGCGCTGGCTTGTAAAGGCAAGTTTGCCTTTGCAGATACACAGGCACGGCGCCTGACAATGTTTTAGAATTTAAATATTAACAAATTTTAAAAACTAGGGACAACTTTCTAATCACCAAGAGGTCATCAATGTAGTATTCCTAGCTATAAATGTAATCCTTCAATGGGTTACCATTTGCAAAGACGAAGTCCTGCTCCCACCATCCCATAAAAAGTTTAGCTAATAGAATATGACCAATATAAAAGCTCCATCCATCTGCAAATAATACAACAAACCAAATCTTTGTGTCAACAAAAATTGTATTTATGGTTTATTCACTTCACGTAAAAACGGGCACATGATGTCACAAAAAGAGGATTTATACTTACACTAAATCGGTTTCTCTGATTCCATCTTGGGGACACTGCTTAACCATGGGGTTGAGTAGGGTAGGGAGGAGTTTGGCACCTAAATAGTTAATTTCTTTAACTGCCGACAGGCCCCTCCCCCTGCCAACCCCCAACAGAACTCAGTTTGATTACAAAAGCCCCAAGAAGATAGGCCAATCAACCAAGATACACAGAAGAAAGCAGAAGGGAGGGAACGCAGTGTCCCCCAGATGGAATCAGAGAAACCGATTTATCGTAAGTATAAATTCTCTTTCATCCATCTGGGGGACACTGCTTAACCATGGGGACTTACTAAAGCAGCCCCTCTGAAGGGTGGGACCGCTCTGATAGCCCAGCACGTAGAGCACTACGGCCAAATGAGGCATCTGTAGACGCTAAAACATTAAATTGGTAAAATTTTGTGAAAGTATGGACCGAGGACCAGGTGGCTACTCTTCATAAGTGATCCGCTGAGGCCCCATTCCGCGCAGCCCAAGATGCCCCAACCGAACGGGTAGAATGGGCGCAAATACACTCCGTCACAGGACGGCTAGTACTGACATAAGCTTGCTTAATGGTCAGGGTAATCCACCTAGCAATAGATTGCTTAGACACTGGCCATCCACGTCTGGAACAATCAAATAAAACAAATAATGTATCAGTCTTATGAATCTTTGCCGTTCTTTTAAGGTAAATTCGTAAAGCCCTAACCACATCCAAAACTCATGTTTCCTGTTCCGGATGCCTGAGAATCCTCTTTGAATACCGGAACTACTATGTCCTGATTTACATGGAAACCAGACACTACCTTAGGCAGAAAAGATGGAACTGTTCTCAAAACTGATCATCATGAAAGACCAGATAAGGTTCTCGACAGGATAAAGCCCCCAGCTCCGACACCCTGCGAGCTGAGGCAATAGCCAGAAGAAAAACCACTTTCCATGTTAGAAATCGTAACTCTACTGAATGTAACGGTTCGAACTGGGGCTCCTGCAGCATATTAAGGACCAAATTAAGATCCCAAGGAGCCGTTGGATGAACATAGGGAGACTGAATGTGAAGGACTCCCTGTAAAAAAGTCTTAACATCTGGAATCTCAGCCAAACGTCTGTGGAAATACACTGACAGAGCTGATACCTGAACTTTTAAAGTTCCCAAACGAAGACCTCCATCCAAACCATCTTGTAGAAAAGTAAGAAATCTGATAAGATGGAAGGACTTTGAACTGTAATCCTTCTTCTTACACCACTTTATATACGTATGCCATATTCAGTGATAAATCTGAGCCGAGACTGGTTTCCTAGCTCTGAGGAGAGTATCCACTACCCTCAGAGAGAGCCCTCTAGATTTCCACAGACTGGCTTCAAGAGCCATGTCATTAAATTCAGCCAGGTTAGATTTTGATACAAGAATGGACCCTGAATCAGCAGATCTTTCTGAAGCGGTAACCGGAACCCCAGACCTATTGCCATAAGAAGGATTTCTGGATACCAGACTCTTCTTGGCCAAGCTGGAGCCACCAGAATGACTGGTTGCCCTCCCTGCTTGACTCTCCGAAGGACCCTGGGAATCATAGATATGGGGGGAAACAGGTAACCTAACGTGAAGTCCCATGGCATTGTCAACACATCCACTGCTACTGCAAGTGGATCTCTTGTTCTTGCGCAAAACTCTGGAACTTTCCTGTTGGCGCCATCAGATCTCGATCCGGAAGTCCTCACCTGTCTACCAATGACTGAAACACTTCCGGATGAAGAGCCCACTCCCCCGGCAGAACTTCGTGCCGACTTAGATAGTCTGCTTGACAGTTCTGGATTCCTGGTATGAAAAACGCTGACAGGGCGGGCACGTATCTTTCGGGCCAAGCCAAAATCTGGAACGTCGCGTTCATCTCTCCTACACTCTTTGTCCCTCCTTGTCTGTTTATATACGACACTGCCGTGGCATTGTTTGATTGAATGCGAACCGGCCTTCCTTGCAACACACTTTGTGTTCCCTGCACTGCTTTCAAGATGGCCATCAGTTCCAACACATTTATAGGCAGAACAGACTACAGCACTGACCACAGCCCTTGTAGTGTGAGGTGAAGGACAACTGCCCCCCAACCTTTCAGACTGGCATCCGTGGATACTAAGATCCAGGACCATGGAGCAAAAGACCTGCCCTCCATCAGATTGTCTCTCACCAGCCACCATCTGAGGGACTGTCTCGCCTCTGGTGACAACATAATCCACTGACGATGTAACCTCCAATAGGACCCTGACCACTTCATCAGCATGTTCCGTTGGAAACATCGTGAGTGAATCCTTCCGTAAGGAAGCGTCTCGAAAGATGCAACCATCTTTCCTAACAATCTCATACACAGAAGCACCGACAGCCTGCTGTGAGACAGAACCTTGTTTGTCAATTCTTGCAGAGACCTTCCTTTGTCCTCTGGAAGAAAAACTCTCTGGTTTGCCGTATCCATTATTAAACCCAGAAATGACATCCTCTGGCAAGGTATCATTTGTGATTTTGTATGGTTCAAGATCCAACCATGCTTTTCCAGCACCTGCACAGTAAGTTGAAGATGTTGTTCCAACAACTGTGCTGAGACAGCCTTTATTAGCAAATCGTCCAAATAGGGTACAATCTGTACTGCCTTTGAATGAAGAAGTGCCACCATTTCCGCCATAATCTTCATAAACACCCTTGGGGCTGTTGCAAGACCGAATGGAAGAGCCCTGAACTGATAGTGAGCTGAACCCACCGTGAATCTGAAAAGCGACTGATGCCCCTCCCAGATTGGAACATGGAGATAGGCATTCTTGATGCCTATCGATGCAATGAACTGACCTGCTTCCAGACCGTTTATGACTGATCTCAGGGATTCCATTCGAATGGAGACTACCTTCAAGTGAAGATTTAGTTGTTTGAGGTTCAGCACTGGTCTGAACGAACCATCCGGTTTCTGTGCCAAGAACAGGTTTGAGTAAAACCCTTTCTTTCTCTGGTGCACTGGAACCTCTACAATAACTTCCTGTGAAAGAAGCAAATCAACACAGCTGAGCATTGCCTCTCTTTTGTGATGACAGCGGGGCAACTGGTTATAAAAAATCTGTGAGGAGCTGGACCTACAACGTCTATCATGTAACCTCTTTCTATGACTCGCTGAATCCATCTGTCCCTTGAGGACTCTGCCCACTGTTGTCTGAACAGAAGTAGACGTCCTCCCACTTATCCCTCGCTAGCAGAGGAGATTGGTAGTCATGCTGCTGGTTTATCCGGAAGCTTGGAGGAGGCAGAACGTCCTGTCGTGGAGGTAAAGGATGACCTTTCTCTAAGAGATTGTCTCCTAACCCCAGAAGCTCTTGACCTGCCTGTCTGACCTCTGCCAGACATGCCCCCACGAAAAGGTTGTCTAAAAGAACCAAACCTTGGAGCCCTAGGTCTAGGAGTATTAACTGGTAAGGATGTACTCTTTCCCCCCGATGCCTGTGAAATCCAGGAGTCCAATTCTGGACCAAATAGTACTCCACTAGCATACGGAATGTATTCTAATGATCTCTTAGACTCCCCATCCGCATCCCAAGACCTCAACCATAGTGTTCTTCTTGCTGCTACAGCTATAGCCCAAATAGAAGACGATATGAATGCCGAATTCTGGGCCGCTGTCACGGGCACTAGGAGTCTTTACCCAGGGATCACCAGGTGATAGGCTTACCAGAGCAGTATAGGTGGTAATATGGTACTCTGGTAGCAGGGTGATCACGGAACAGGAAATAGCAGATGATGAGATGCTCAGGAAAGTCTATGACTAGCAGCACTGGCAATATGGAGGTAGTAATACACGAGGAACTGTATGGACAAAGGACACGTGAAGGTAGTCAGTGGTCTGCGGTAGCAAGTTGTACCACTGCTATAGTGAGGAGGAATGTCCAACAGAAACGAGGAGGTGATGAGAGTCAGCGGTCTGCGGATAGCAAGTTGTACCGCTGTCTGAGTGAAGGAATGGAATCCAAGTGGAGGTATCCGGGGAGTCAGTGGTCTGCGTTAGCAAGTTGTACCACTGCTATGTGAGAGGATACTGGAACAGGTGAAACTGTAAACAGGAGTCAGTGGTCTGCCACTAGCAAGTTGTACTACTGAATATATATGTGAGGAGGTGCACGGGGAGAGACTGCAACACAATATATACACGGGCACCTTGACTTTGATCCACAGTAATATGCACAATATAAATGTATAAATGACTGAACAACACTGCCAATATAGAAAGTCTCTTGAAGTAATCCGGCATAAGATAACACAGTCAATGATGGCAGTAGAGTCAGCAGATAGTACACTCCAGAGGAGAACCAACACAGTCAATGATGGCAATAGACTCAGCGGATCAGCAGTAGATGGATGAGTAGCGCTGAGAAGTAACAGCAGCGGGTCTCTGCGGGAACACGGAGGTAACCAATAGCAACCAGCAGGTGCAGTAACGATGGAACACCGGAGCAGAGTTGAACTGGAACAGATGATCACGGAGAGTAGCGGGTAGCAATAGTGGCAGCAGACTCAAGGAAACACGGTAGAGTAGACAAGGACTGAAGACTGAAGCGCACAGAGGCAGCGGATAGGGATCAGCTAAACAGTCACGATGAAACACAGACGGGTTGCAGGTTGAAGACTGTAGTGCACGGAGGCAGCGGATAGGAATCAGCTAGCAGTCACGATGATGAAACACAGACGAGTTGCAGGTTGAAGACTGTAGTGCACGGAGGCAGCGGATAGGAATCAGCCAAACAGTCACGATGATGAAACACAGACGAGTTGCAGGTTGAAGCCTGTAGTGCACGGAGGCAGCGGATAGGAATCAGCTGGCAGTCACAATCATGAACAGGTGAGTGGATGTGGTTGAAGCCTGTAATGCACGGAGGCAGCGGATAGGCATCAGCTAACAGTCCCAATGATACATGGTAGAGTTGAAGTGATTAGAAGACTGTAGTGCACGGAGGCAGCGGATAGGAATCAGCTCACAGTCACGATGATACAGTAGATGGTAGAAGTGGTATGGGAACCACAGTAGCAGAAGTGGTTTGGAAACCACAGAGGTAGAAGTGGTTTGGAAACCACAGGAATCAGCAGGGCTGAATAAACAAGGAAACACAGGAACACCTTCAGAGACTCATGGGGAATGAGACTCCAAGATCAGGCAACGTGGTGTTGACCACAGGTGCTTAATATAGGGAGGTTGCCTGATCTGCCAATTAAGTTAAAGGAACATACACTGAAGGTTTGGAAAGGGCTGCGCATGCGCAGTCCCTCAGGATAGAGGACGTCCACGGTTCCTAATAGTCCGGGAAGAAGCACTCACAGTCCGGTGAGTGACAGCCGCTTTATACACATAACATGCCGCTTTCTTCAGATGCATAGCCAAAGGAAGCAACTCCGAATCCTGTAAGGCGGATGCTAACTGTCCTGCCCATGCTTCCATAGCCCTTGCAACCCAAGTTGTAGAAAACACAGGTCTGAAGTTTGTACCAGCAGCTGTAAAAACCGACTTCAGAAACGTTTCCAACTTATGGTCAGTCGGATCCCGTAATGAAGCCGATCCTGGTACAGGTAGAGTAGTCTGGCGAACCAACCTCGCCACAGGAGTATCTACTCTCGCTACCTGTTCCCATCAGGTCATATCCTCCTCTTGCAGAGGATATAATGACCCATATTTCCTAGGCATGGTAAACTTGTTATCCAGTTGTTTCCAAGAGGCCTCTGCGATCTCTCTCAACTCTGCTGAGGGAGGAATCCGAATCGCCTGCCTAGAAACCTTCTTAAAGAGAGACCGGTCCAAAGACCTAGTCTCTTCCACTTCTACAAAACCCAAGGACTGAAGCACTGCTCTTACCAGATCATCAATACCTTGGTACCTAGAGCCTTCCTCTGACTCTACTAATGAAGGATCAGAATCTTCTAGCAATTCGCCTTCCTCCTCAGAGGATCCCTCAGAGTCAGACAGAGACAACAGCAGATTTGCTGATCTATGTCTTTTATTTCTTTGCAAATGCCTTGGATTTTCCAGCAAATGATTTAGCCGATTCAAACCCTTAGCCACTGCAGACCATCCAGCCTCCTCTGTTTGGGGAGACACCTGGTATGTCAGGGAAGAAGATTGTCCTACTGTTGAGGGCAAAGGACTAATCATCCCCCCCCTGAACTCATAGGAGCTAGTGTTCCAGAGGTAGAGGGTAACCCTGCAGCCACCACTGGAATTTCAGCTGGCTTAGATAAAAGCTTAACGAGGGTATCAACCCCCTGTGTCAAAGCTGCCACCCACTCGGGAGGATCTGTCCCCTGAATGGAGCTGTCCCTAGGCTGCACCACTACAGGCGCCGCAGCGCAATCAGCACAAAGCACCCCCGGGTCCAGATGTTCACCAGCTAATTTAATATTACATTTGGAACAGGCAAAATATTTGGCACGTGTTGCTTTACTTTTATCAGCCATCATAAGCAAAAATAAAGACACGTACAACAGAATCGGCACAAGCACACAAGATATTTTCACAGAAACACTAATTAATCTCTGAACAAGCCAAAAAATAGTATTTCTGCCCCAATAGTAGAGCTCTAAACTATTATACAGTTAGTCTCTACTCAGTATATGTGCCCACATTATCTATACTTCTCTACCTAGAATATAGAGAGAAATAAATGATACTTAGCAGAGAGAAGCCTGTCAGCGACTGCCACTTTCACACAAAATGGCTGCTGTCTCCTTTCCTCCTTGTACTTTTGGCGCCAGAGGAATCATCCACCTGCTCCTTCAGCGGGGGAGGGTTATATATACAACTCCCCTGCCGCTGGTCTCTGCCGTTTATATCCATTATACCAGTAATCTCCACTTTTCCAATTAAGTAGAATCACCTGGTATATCTGACCGTCCCCTGCTTATTGCGCTGTACACAGCGCGGCTATCTCTCCAAGTCCCCCCCCCCCTCTCCTCTTCGCTGAGGAAGGGACTTGGTATGCTCCACTCTCCGAAAAGGCCCCCGGGGACTGCAGGCATCCCGGCGCTCTTTGCCACAGGCAGCGCCGGACCCTGTAACAGTGTGACAGCGGTCTGAACAGAACGCTTGTCACACTTTGAGAAGCTTCACAATTTTAGTGTTAGAATGTCAGCGCACAGCTTCCCTTTGTCGAAGTCGTATAATTGGATGAACGAAAGTATATTGGTTAATATTGTTTTATTGGCCGATTACACGTGGCATACGGCGATCGCACGGTAAAATACGCACGCACACACTCGCATGACAACATTTAGTTATTTATGTAATTCATATTCATATTGGATCCATTACACAGTAATTTATGAGCAGACAGTATTTGGTTTATTATTAGTTAATATATTATGATTATATGTACACTTTAGTGTTATCTAAGGTTCAGGTTATGGGAAATGTGTCATGTCTGATATCATACTAATCCCCTATTCATCAGCAGCTGTCCGGTTCCATCGTCGAAGAGATCGCATATTGCATACTCTAGTTATTGATGTTAGGGAATAAATAGCCAGATTGATATCAGAATGTGATATGCTAATGAACTCATTGTAACTGGAGCACATCCTCTGGAGAGATGACCCCCACCTTTGGATTCCTTAGATTGAATCAGCCTATGACCTGTTTATCCTGGAACCACCCTTGTCTGGACCTATAGAAGCAAGCTACGTCATCTCTATTGTTCACTGTGTAACACTGACTGTTTATATAATCATAGCTGCACCCCCACCAGGCTCAGTCTTCACTGATCACAGTATTCAAGGGTGAATTACTGTTCAATGGGACCGTGGTTAGCGCAGCGTAGCGCAATCGGTATGTATTTATCTTTTGGTATTGACTGTACTGTACTGTATCATAATATAATAATGTATTGAACTGTTGACTATTTACATCTGCTAAAATAAACCACTTTGTGCGTTAGAAACACAATACAATCGCTTGGGCAATGCTCATTTGAAAACGATACAATTATTTTAATAATTTGGGGGCTCTTGAGTTAGGAGGTTACGTTGCCGGAAGGTATGCAACGCTGACGGAATTCGGTTCCTCAACAAAGGGTGGATATTGACAGACGCGTCTCATACGGGAAAGAACGCAATGTGTTCAAAACCTGTTGTCCATTTTGTGTTGAGAAGCCGAATGTCCGCAGTTGCGTAATCTGAAGGAATGCTAACTAGAATCTAGGGACAAGAAAGTAAAATGTACTTCCTGTTTAGCGTGTATGAACTTCCGGTATTGTTACCACGTGCTTTAAACAATCATGTTCATAGTCTGTTATATATGCATAGTATAATTACTTGTAAAAAGCCTCTTAAAATATATTACTAGTGTTTGGGAAATTCATTTTCTGTACAGAAAACAAAAGGTTGTGTGTGTGTGTGTGTGTGTGTGTATGCGAATGTTATGCACAAAGACAAAAGTATACTGGTAACGGAATATAGGGTTCTGCACGTGCGCCTAATCCTAATCTCGATGTTCACAGATAACTAGAATCTCTGAGTATCTGCGGTTGGACCGCATGGCAGGGCCTTGATTGAGTATTGGGAGGGTAGTGTGGAACTATTGAAAATAGATAGCGCTTTGGTTCAGGTGTGTCTGACGGGGCACGGTAAAAAAGGTGACCTGACAACAAAGGTTCTGTTCACAGGGCGAGCAGGATATATAAAGAAACCTTTGTGTGAAGTGGTGTTCTGTTCTAAGAAAGAGCAGGTGATAAAGAGACACCACAGAGTATACATGGCAGGTATACTCGAAGCGAAAATAACAGGTTTTCGCAGAATTCCCAAATATTAATCGCAAAGCTTACTGATAGTTATTATCCGTAAGCGGTGCGATCGGACCGCATGGTTGATTTAGTGCAGCCATGATTGCGACTTGGGACTTGTGGGAGGAAATACGCTGCAACCACTGATATTCTTGATTGATATCGGTTGCTAACAGTGGTAAAGTACTCAAACTAGGAAAGGCATTGATATTTTTAAGGGGACGTACCTGTTGAAATCGTCCAGGGCCAAGAAGTCATGGAGAGTTGTGTGCTGCCTAATGAATGGCCGCTTGGGTCGGCAAAGCATGCTATGTATAATAAATATGGTGCGTATGCAACGGAATACTGCGACAAATGGGTCAAGATGACCCGGGAGTGTGTGAAACCTTTCCCAAACATAGGTAGTCTTGACTCAGAGGTGTTAAATAATGTTAGAGATAAAGTGCAGTTGATTAAATCAATAAAAACGAGAATTGAACATGATGACTGTTTAAAATTGTGTCAACAAGAAGGGTACACGCGGCAAGGGAGCGCGTGCTCAGTGGAAGTAGGCGTGGCGCAAATCGCGCGCACAACGGAAGTGCAAAGCGTGGCGATGCAAGCGCGCCCCAGACAAGTTCGGTCGGGGCGGTAAGTACAGCCAATACCAAAAATGTAAAAAAAAATGTAACTAGTAACTTGTATGTTGTTTTAAGTAATGGTAAAAGTAATGTTTCAGGACAAAGAAAAGAAACGATCCCACCAGCAGGGGCAGCGGTTGAAAGTGGTGAGAATAATGTAAGGGTTAATAAAAGGGGAGACATCCATTGTACTGCAACAGCAATTTCAGCAACTAGTTCAGAACATAGTGATTTGGTAGACTTACATCCTGTTCGCACAACAGCAGTTCCTAATGAGAAAGCGGACAGAGATGGTGTAGTTCCCGTAAAACATGTAGTAACACATTCTCCACGGACTAGGTCTGAAATGTTCTCAATTTTGTCTGATTTCCCTGATCTTAGAAAAGATTTGGCCAAATGTCAGAAGTTTGTTAGATATTATGGTAATGTGTATGAGCCAACTAATAACGATTGGCGAGTATTATTGAAGACCTGTCTTCCTCTCAATACTGATATACAAAAGTTCATTAAGGATTGTATGTTGGAGGAGGATGAATTCTTAACCGAGGATGATAATCAGGACAATATTAGACATATAATCACACAGTTGGCTATATATTTTCCAGTTTACTATCAAACAAAAGGATAGTGAAAATGAAACAGACTATTTTTGCAGGGCTCTGATAGCGATGGCCAAATATACTGGGGTATCAGACATAAAAGATAATGTACACTACAGAGAGGTTGCTGTTTCAGTTCTAATGGATGGCCTCAGGGAAAATTTGAAAAACGGAGTACAAACTTCATTACCACACTGGAAAGGAATCACTGTAAATGTTTTCAGGGAGTCAGCCATAGGACATGATCAGAATATAAATAAACAGAAAGAGACACTAAGTGATAGGGTAATGATGGTAAGTATCCCAGCATTAGAGGGACTGCACACACGACCACAGTGTAATAACACCTGGGTTAAGGAAAAGAAACAACATGAGTTGAAGTGTTTTCAATGCAATAAAATAGGACACCTAGCAAAAGATTGTGCAGACATGACAAGGACGTGTTTTTACTGCCTTAAGAAGGGACACATGAGTAGGAACTGTGTAGAGAGAAAAAGGGATACCTGGGTTGGAAATCACAGACACCCACAAAGGAGGCGTACACAAGTCTCAGAGGTTCCCAAACAATTGATTGCATACCCTGTATTAACTAATACTTTGGGGGAGAACTATAGACAACTCTAGAGTACAGGTCAGACCTGTAGTCCTACAATCAGGCGTGGTAAATGTTAAATCGGTGGTAAGTATTATTGTGCAAAGTTTAGAAAAAAAAACTGATTAACAAGGTAATCTTTGTTTACGTTGCTTGTTTGTTTTATGTTGCCACATGTTTGCTTTCCTAAATCGCTGGCCGATGGTAAAGAATGAGAATGTTTGGTTTGTTTGTTGTTTAAAGATAACTATCTTGTCTTTTCTTCACAGATAAAGTTAAGCAAAAGAAGTATAGACTTAGTGTTTACAGGGGTGGGATAGAGAAATAGAAAGATTAATCTTGAAAGACTAATTAACAAAGGCTCATTGGAACACTCTTTGTTTCAGGCTGCAGTGACTCATGATAATTTGTTTGGCTAAGAATCATTATCCAAAAATGAAGTATGTACATACTTTGCTCCAAAATATCAATTTATGTATTTCAGAGAAAATATGAGTCACTAAGAGTAAATTTTTCATTTCTCTATCATAAGTTAGGAAAGTCCGTTGAAAAGGTATATAGATAATGTTATACCGAGTTCTTAATGAACAAATGACGGACGACACTGGATTGCACGGTTAAGACCCCCTAGTCAAGTAGGGGGAGGGATCATAGTAAAAGGAATACAGCCATTTTCCCATAGAGTCCAATCCAGCTGTCATTTTTTTGCTGTAAAGATCTCCCTTTCTGCATGTATGTTTGTTTTCAAACCTTTGTATTCAAATCTTCGTATTCCTATTATTCATTGCTTTCTTATTTCTCATTTTTTACATCTATGCTAGTCTCTCTCTCTGCTCTGGTAGAGATGAAAACAGACACAGTCTCATCAATCGGGCAAAGACATATTTTTTATTTTTTTACATAAGACAAATTCAGGGATACACACACTAGATTGACATGAGTCACAGAAACAGTCAGGGGTTTTGTTTTCATGCGTATAGAAACTGCTGATTTTAAGCAGAAAGGTTCTGTTGTGGAAATACGATTCATGTTTTATAGATTGCATATCTGTTTTGTTTGTTTTTTGTTTTTTTTTGTGGTTCGTGCCTCCTGTACAAAAATGTGCCTTTATATGGATGCACAAAGGGTGGGGAGGACAGGAGGACAGAAGATTGCTAGAGGTTAAGCATACAGATATGCATCTCTGTGTAGAACATTGGAGTAGGATTTGTGCCACAAGATACGACATAATGTGAAACCCTAGAAAATGTAGAATTTTCGTGTTTTAGATTTTTCACTGTTAGACAGACATGTACTGGGTACTGTTATATTTGAAGAAAGTGTTATAGAAATAGACCCCTTTGTCTTTCTCACTTAATCAAGTAGCTGAATGTGAGGTACTGACAATGGCATGTGAGTTGGCAGAGGGAAAATCGATTGATATACATTGATCTTCAGCATTTTTTTCTAGTCTAGGGGGCGATGTTGAGTTGACTGAAAAATCTTTTTATAGCAATACCAGCACATGAGTAGGACACTACATAGAGGACTTTATACAGTGACACAGTTACCAACTGAAGTAGCTGCTAGTAAAGTCCACACTTACACACATGACCATACATGGCTGTCACACCAGGGCGAACATAGCTGTCAAATAGACAGCAGGGTTTTATGTGACAGCTAACAAATTTATGTTTTGTTTTGTTTTTCGTTGTATTGTGTTAAAATGTGAACACACACACACAAACATGCACACATACACATATTAGTTAATATATGAAGATTTGGGTTACCTGAAGAATTTCTGCAGATAAAACAAATCCACATCATCCAATTACTACCATGCAGGATCCTCAAGTATACACTGGTGTACCAATGAAATATGTCTGGGTAAAGGTGTATTGAAATGTGTCTAATGTATTACTGTGTAATACTCAAAGCTTTTGTTATTCAATGTGATAGTCCTAGAGTTATAATAGATGATAGGGGTATTCATGTTATTGATAATAGATGTATAATGTATGAGTAGTGGTAACAAATCACATACTTTCAATTAGCCATAAACCAGTGTGAACATAAAGTAGTGGTACTAGGTAGAACGAATTGAATAGAATAAGAGTTGGAACTTGATTGAAGTGACTGATAGCTTTGGGCACTAGTCCTTCCCCGCTACCAAAAGATCACTCCTGGGCAGCCTCTTAACCTGTCAGTTTTTGAAATGTTCTTGACCCCTCATGAGATGAGATTGTAACTGGGAGACTAGGTTAGACCTTGAGAGAAGGTAAATAGTGAGACAGCAACCGCGAACGTCCAAAACACTGTTTCCTGAAAAGTCACACTAACTGACAGGATGTTGGATTGGGAGAGTAAGTTGTGGAGCAGTAATTTCTTAGGCTCAGGTTATTTGACAGACAGGTACCAGGTGTAGGCTACCAGCATCACGGCTTCAAGGGTAGCAGAGACACACTGGTGCCCATTCCACCCACTGCAGAGGGGCCAACACTCAGAGAAGGGTCCAAGGGCACTCATGAGTCTGTTCTGGAAGGCCTCGAATGCAGTTAGTAGCACCTGAGCCAAAGGCTAAGACAGTTATCCAGCATGAAGTTGTAGTTTTTCCTGTTTTGTGTTCTCTCATTTCATTCTCTTCTCAGGACGGTCAATTCTTTTAATTATTAGCAAGTGACAGAGGCTGGTTCAGGTAATGATGTTGAGGAATTGGGGATGACGAAGAAGTTAGTAGCATAATCGGTCCAGCCAATTACTCTATTCAATTCAGGGCTAAAGGAAAATTTGGAAACCTTGAAGCTTGGAGAAAGTGCGAGGGGCTATTGTCTGAGTAGCATTACGTCCGTAAGTACGTAGACCCCATAATAAAAAAAAGAGGTACACCCAGCGATGCCAGTCCAGTAATATTCAGACTTGAGCAGGCATCCTTGAGAATGATTATCATTCTTGGGAGGGTAAGGTTTTAGACCAAACAAAGTGCTGAGTGTGCTCTCACGTGCCTCAGTGATTATATCAAGTAGGACTAGTTCTGTTCCCACTAAATATTCTTGAGATACCCGAATTATGGGTGGGAGGTCACTAGGGGAAAAAGTACAACCTTAGTCTGGAGTCTCCCAATAGTTTACAAGCCGATCACTGTTACATCTGAGTATCGGGAGACTGGGAAGAACAACCAGACAATAGCCCGCCCACAAGTGTCGATGAAAAGAACTGATGACATTATTAGAAGTGTGTATATTAACGCAAGCTGAAGGAGGTTGTATATGACATTATTGATAGACATAGGATGATGTTATTGATGAACATGAAGTGTGTAAATGTATTCTGAGCTTAAAGACATGCGTTGGACAGATGAACCTGTTAAACTTGAAGAACTGTAGTAGAGTATTCTGTATAGCTGATACATGTTCTATTGTACTTTGTACCTTTCCAAATAATGTATTAAGTGTTTTATTGCACCCTTGAAGGCACACAAAAGGTTATCTCCAAGCTCCAGAAGTGTACGGTCTATAGTAAAAGAAGAAATCGTTTTGAGGATTAAGACTCTCTCTTATGATAACTTGTTTAGATCTACAGACAGCGTGGTCATACCCCAAGGTGGATTTGCATTACATAGCAATGAAACGTGGTACTGAGATCCTGCATATAACATCTTTAAGGTGATCGTTTATTGTACTATCAAAGGGTGGAACTGTCGAAGTCGTATAATTGGATGAACGAAAGTATATTGGTTAATATTGTTTTATTGGCCGATTGCACTCAGTATGCCACGCTACATGTGGCATACGGCGATCGCACGGTAAAATACGCACGCACACACTCGCATGACAACATTTAGTTATTTATGTAATTCATATTCATATTGGATCCATTACACAGTAATTTATGAGCAGACAGTATTTGGTTTATTATTAGTTAATATATTATGATTATATGTACACTTTAGTGTTATCTAAGGTTCAGGTTATGGGAAATGTGTCATGTCTGATATCATACGAATCCCCTATTCATCAGCAGCTGTCCGGTTCCATCGTCGAAGAGATCGCATATTGCATACTCTAGTTATTGATGTTAGGGAATAAATAGCCAGATTGATATCAGAATGTGATATGCTAATGAACTCATTGTAACTGGAGCACATCCCCTGGAGAGATGACCCCCACCTTTGGATTCCTTAGATCAGGCCTGTCCAACCTGCGGCCCTCCAGGTGTTGTGAAACTACAAGTCCCAGCATGCCCTTCCAGCTATCAACTGCTTGTCTACTGGCAAAGCATGCTGGGGCTTGTAGTTTCACAACATCTGGAGGGCCGCAGGTTGGACAGGCCTGCCTTAGATTGAATCAGCCTATGACCTGTTTACCCTGGAACCACCCTTGTCTGGACCTATAGAAGCAAGCTACGTCATCTCTATTGTTCACTGCGTAACACTGACTGTATATATAATCATAGCTGCACCCCCACCAGGCTCAGTCTTCACTGATCACAGTATTCAAGGGTGAATAACTGTCCACTGGGCCAGTGGTTAGCGCAGCGTAGCGCAAGCGGTATGTATTTATCTTTTGGTATTGACTGTACTGTACTGTACTGTACCATGATATAATAATGTATTGAACTGTTGACTATTTACATCTGCTAAAATAAACCACTTTGTGCGTTAGAAACACAATACAATCGCTTGGGCAATGCTTATTTGAAAACGATACAATTACTTTAATACCTTCTGCACAGTTACTTCTCTAGAGATGAGTGTGCTCTGAATCACAGAGCACCCCCCTTGTGTAGCTAAAAGAAATAATCCTAAGCACAGTGATATTAGCTTCAGCCCAACTCCTTGGGCACCAACATAAAACTAAGTTCCGTTGGGGGTTGGCAGGGGGAGGGGACTGTCGGCAGTTAAAGAAATTAACTATTTAGGTACCAAACTCCTACCTACCCTACTCAACACCATGGTTAAGCAGTGTCCCCCAGATGGATGAAAGAGAAATGGAATTATTGCTGCAGACCCATACTTGGAAATGGCCCTTATTGCAAATAGTACAACAATATTTTTGCACCCTTCAATTGATGTAATACAGTCTCAATAAATTGTATTATCCAATTTTAGTGAATCTTACTAAAATTAATCTCTTGTATTTCATTTTCCCTTGAAATAAGGTTGGAAAACTTTATAAAATGATTTCAGAACCATGAGAGAAATTGGAAGGCAGAGAATTTATATTGGCATATTGCTGCCTAATGGAAACTAAAAGCAGCAGGAAGCCTGGAGCATTTGCAGTGACTCAGGCTGCTAAACAAAGCCTCTTTAGAGGTTTTGAAAAACCCTGAAACATGAAAAAGATCTAGCCTACAGAAAGGTTATATGAGTGGGTGCATTCTGAAAGACAAGGAGCTGTAAGACAACGTCTAGGAAAATCCACAAGTCAGTCAACATAACTTCACATTTATGACACTGAAAGCATCCATCAGCTTGATTCTACAATGTGTTGAGTAGCAAATATATCTAAGTGTATATAGATAATTCAGAAAGAACTGAATCCCTGAAATAAGACACACACTTATAGAAAAAAGCTAAATTGAGTTAAACTACTAAGCTAATGTTGAGCTCATCGCTGACCTTTGGAATGAGAAACTTTTCATATAAACAGCATTGTAAGGACATTCTCTAGATATTGAATTGATGTTAGCGGTGTGAATAAAGTAAAAAAAGTGTATGGGAATGAGTGTAAGAAATGCAAGGATATATTCTAGGCTGGTTTGGGTATGGGTAACATTTGACATTCCCCTTTTTACCCCAGAAGTGTTAAAACTAATGCTCAGTTATTTACAGAAAATATGGGAGTGGTCTAAAGTGTAGAATCCTAAATGTAAACATGCAGAGAATACTGAGTAAAGGTGATATCAGCATAAACAGATGATATGAGAGTAAGAGAAAGAAAGTGTATTCAAGAAGTAGGAATATTTGGTATATAGGAAGAGCTACTAGTAGTAGGAACAAGGAAGTTATATTGCCTCTTTAATCACTGGAAAGAATTCACCTTGAGTACCGTACAGTTTTGGAGGCCCTTGCTACACAAATAAAATAGAAAACTAAATAATGAGTTGAAGAGCTGAACATGTACAGTTTGGAGCAGTGGTTCAAAAACGTTTTCAGTGCGCGGCACCCTTAGAGTCTCCAAATTTTTTCATGATTTCCAAGCAGTCCCGTTTTATAAGTAATTGGGTCAGGACAGAAATACTTAAGTTGTTTGCAAAAATAACACACAAATCCAAGGGAAAATAATATTTTATATATTTTTTTTTCAATTATATTTCTGTCCAAAGAATAATTTACAGCTAATATTAAGAGGAATAAGATCAAACAAAATAAAACAACAACATTTACAAAAATCATCACACTGTGCCCCTTCACGATCACGCTGTGCCCCTTCATCCACACAGTGTGTGCCCCCCTTCATCCACACAGTGTGTCCCCCCCTTCATCCACACACTGTGTGCCCCCCTTCATCCACACACTCTGTGCCCTCCTACATCCTCACTCTGTGCCTCTTCATCCTCACCCTGCTCCATCTGTTTCTTTGCTTACCATACTTGGGCTTCTTTCTTTTATTCCTTCTGTCTTCTTACCAATCCGGTGGCGCCGGGACCCAGCATCCTCCTCTCTCCTGCCGCTTTTCCCTGAATATGTCAGGCGTGATGATGTCACGCCCGACATTCAGTGAGAAGCGAGGAGGGAGAAGGATGCTGGGTCCCGAGTGCCGCCGGGACCCAGCACACAAGCACAAAATCTGTGTATACATATGTTTCCAGATTTGACCGCAACTTTTGGATTAAAGATGCAGAAAGGGGGAGACAAAGAATGGGCAATCGTAGGCTGAGCACGAGTAAGGGTGGTTCAGGAAATTGCATCATATACAGAGCTGGATGTATCTGCAGATATACATATCGGTAAACATATTGGATCTGTGCTGAGGATGATAATGACTTAATTTCCTATACTTGGCAGCAGCTGTGGTACAACTTTGTATACCTGATGAACAATGCTATTTATAATGTGATTGGAGTTATGATAAAACACAAAAAGGATATGCTGTTCATGAGGAAAGTATGATATACTGTGCAGTAATCAAAATAGACATGGACATATACTGATAACCTTATATAATTTTGCAAGCACAAAACACAAAGCAGAGCTATAATACCAACAGTTCTCTCCTGTCGCTATTTACACCTGTACGTGATCTTTTGCACTTCAGGTGTACATACATGTTTTTCCTTGCCTGTTTCCATTCGCAGCTGCATATACACGCCCATACTGTACTTGGCCTACATTAGAACTCCCCTTTCCCTCCTCCACAAGAGCAAACTAGTGTAAGTGGCAGCAGAGCCTAATTAAGGTATGCGGGGGGAGAGTGGTGCAGGGGGCATGCGCCCTGTGCCATTGTCTCATGGATCATGGACCAAACAGCAATGTCTGGAACATGTGCTGCCTTAACAGCCCCAGTGGCACCATTTTCCAGACGTGACTCTAAGAAGTGGCTCTTAGATCACTCAGGCATGGCAGCATTATTATGTCACCGCTTTGATACTTAAAGGTGCCAAAGCATCTCCCTGCACCTGCATACAGTGTGGACTGAAGACTGAAGGGAAGATAAAATAAGATTTCTATGTTCAGTATAAATGGTCACAGGGTGGATGGCTCCCTGGCTCCCTTGAGGAGATGACGCCATTCTTCCAGGGAAGATTTAACAGTTAACAGTGCCTTATCCCCAATGCCGTAATTCCATTTATAAGAGGAGAACTTCTTTAAAAAGAGCCTGCAAGGTAATTGCTCTCCAGTAGCAGATTTCTGGAAGAGAACAGCCCCAATCCCAATGGAAGAGGCATCCACTTCCAAAAAGAATAGTTCCAACTGATTGGGTTGAGAAAGTGCCGGGGCCGAAGAGAAAGCCTTTATTAGAGTATTGAAAGCAGTTACGGCTTCCGAAGACCAGATTTTGGGATTCGCGGACTTGCGTTTGAGGGCAGTGATGGGGGCATTAATGGACGAGAATTTTTTAATAAACTGCCTCTAATAGTTTGCGAACTCCACGAACCTTTGGATGGCCTTCAGGCTTATGGGTACAGGCCAGTTGGTGATAGGCAAAACTTTTTCAGGTTCCATATGTAAGCCAGAGCCAGACACCAAATAACCCAAAAAAGAAACTTGTGGTACTTTGAATACACATTTTTCTAATTTGCAAAAAAGGTGATGCTGGTGAAGACGGCTAAGTACCTCCTTAACGTGCTCCCGATGAGAAAGTAAGTTAGAAGAAAAGATTAAAATATCATCAAGATACACCACAACAGAAACATAAAGAAGATCTCTGAAGATCTCGTTTATGAAGGATTGAAAATCTGCTGGCGCATTGCACAATCAAAACGGTATGACCAGGTATTTAAAATGCCCCTCTCGTGTGTTGAATGCCGTTTTCCATCCATCCACCTTCCGAATGCGAATTAGAGTGTAAACACTGCGGAGATCCAGTTTGGATAACATCTTAGACCCACTGAGAATAACAAAAAGTTTGGCAGTTAGAGGGACAGCATAATGATACGGTGATGTTATTTAGAGGCCGATAATCAATGCACAAGCGTGACGAGCCGTCCTTCTTTCTTGCAAAAGAGGATCCTACTCCTGCAGGAGAGGACGATTTCTGAATGAACCCATGTGGAAGGTTTTCCGGAAGGTACTGAGACATAGCTTGGGTCTTGGGAAGGGAGACCTTCATAAAGATCCCTCTCGGTATTGAAACTCGTTGGTCCAGCGGGTTGTTTACCTACTTTTCTCCCAGTTGGCGGCACTATTGGAGAAGGACGTATCCAGGTATTCCATCTAAACTGTCATACATAGCTGAATAAATTATTCCCAAAGGACTAAAAATGGAAAAAAAACCTCATTTATTAATTATTCTTCAACATTCAAGGAGGACTGGGACTCCATTCTCACCACTTGTTACTTTTCATTGATTAATTTGATCCTGAAAGAAAGGAGAAAGGAACTCATCCCCTTAGAGAAGGAGATAGAAAATCTACAAATGGTTATATCCCCCTTTAGCGACCTGGAGGATTATAAAAGGATGGAAAGCCCTATAGAAAGAAAGACACAACAGGATCTTAAAGAGACCATTGTTAGAAAGAAGAAGGAGTTCCAGGGGGATAGACATGTGATAAGTTCATAAGCTATTGAGGGGAGCCCTCTGAAAGTAGGAGATTTTAAATCTAACCACAAATGGCCTGAGAGAAAGGATTTTAAACCTAAGGGACAAAAGGTAGGATCACCTTCCTGGAGAAAATATCCAGTTAGGAGTGTGCAGTCAAATATAAGGTATAATAAAACATCCTTTGTTTGGAATAAATTTAAGACCATTGGTCGATTCCCCTACAGACACTTTACAGATTTTAACTATGGTTATTCCTATAATAAGGAAGATGGAAAAAGAAGGAATCCTGATATTCCATTATTCAACAGATTTGAACCTTTAAGGCGGAGAGTTTCTACCAATTTCTCTCCAGCACCTGCATCTTCCAATACCTCTTTTTTGGGGAACAGAAGACATTACATATAAATACGTTAAGGTTATTTCTAGCCCCACATGCTGCAGTTTCTTGTGCATCCATATTTTGGGATAAATTAGCGCCTTTAGCGTACACTTTCTGTTCTTATTTCTGTGTTTTAGGGGGGAGTAGTGGTCCTTTCTGTTTACCTAGGGCTGCTTATTTGATACATCAGCGCCATTCCCTGTTTACCCTGCATTTCTACTGTTGGAGATATTGATGGACATTTGCAGGTGTTCGAAATGTCTTGTAGCCTCAATGACTTGCCCAAACAGAAGTGGGTAAAGTATCTGGTTCCCACGCTACAAGGTCGTGAAGTGAAAGCTTATCACGGAGTCGCCCTAGAGGACTGTGCAGACTGCGATGTTGTAAAACGAGCCCTCCTTAAGCGCTATGGCATTACCCCGGAGACCCACCTGCAGAAGTTTCGGGACTCGGCTAAAAGCACCCATATCAGCCATGAGGAATTTGCCAACCAGTTGCGGCAGTTGGCAATAAGATGGATTAATGGATCTGACGCCAAGTCCTGGGGAGAATTAGTGGACTTAATTTGCAGAGAGCAATTTCACCGTCAGTGCACGCTGGAGGATTGGAAAGTAGCCCAGCAACCATGGAAAAAGTGGCCCAGTTGGCAGATCAGTATGTGGCAGTGAGGCCACACTGGCAGAAGCGCCAGGTTAACAGCCAACCCCAAACTACTGTACAATCAGGGGGACACTCCTCTTCTACTCAACCCCAAAAGCAAGTACCTAACCCTTCAGGTACCATTCGCCAGCCACCGCCCGGTCCTGTCCCTGGGAGTTATCAGAGACCACCGGAGCCCAGACTGGAGAAGAAGTGCTACAACTTTGGGAAAACCGGTCATTTAAGGATGGACTGTCCCACAGCCCCAGCATCCCAGCCCCTAATCCAAATCCTAGGACCCGGCTGACTTGCTTAACTGGCGAAGGTTTGCCATTAGAGACTGTTTCCTCTTCTGCCAGCCCAATGGAGTGTGGCATGTCTGAAGGTGACTCAGCGGAGACAGTCTCCTGTGTGTCCAAAAGACCCCCCAAAAACATGTGGAGGAACCTGCAGCCGGTCCAAGTGGGACCCCTGCAGGGAGAAGGACTGAGAAACTCTGGGACATCCATAACTGTAGTGAGCCCCCATCTTTTTGATCTTGCTGCAGTATTGCAGGGTTGCACTGCCAAAGTTACCGTGGCAGATGAACTGGAGAAGGAAGTGCCTGTAGCAAGGGTGTATCTGGACTGGGGAGATGGCCGAGAGTTGCGAGATGTTGCCGTTATGGATGGCCTCCCAGCTGACATGATCTTGGGCAACGATGTTGGGGCTGGAAATGTGACCGCCTAGTAACCCCAACCTAGACCCCCCTGCAGCGTATCCTGACTTAGAGGATAGTGAGGGCTGCAGGGAAGAGTTCAAGGCAGCTCAGCTCTCTGATCTCTCACTGGAAGGCCTGAGGCACCAGGCTGGTGGCACTCTTCCAGCGATGGAGGTGGGGAATGTGAAATGGCTTAAAGGGTTGTTGTACCATGTAGCTAGGAAGGGGGATAGATAGGGATAGACCAGACCGGGAACAAGTTCAACTGGTGGTACCACGGGGCATTCTTGCGCAATTGATGTCAGTTGCCCACGAAATCCCTATGGCGGGACACCGGGGGGTAAATGTATCAAGCGGAGGTTTTTCCGGCGGGTTTGAAAAGTGGAGATGTTGCCTATAGCAACCAATCAGATTCTAGCTATCATTTTGTAGTATGTACTAAATAAATGAAAGCTAGAATGTGATTGGTTTTTCAAAGCCGCCGGAAAACTCTCAGCTTGATAAATTTACCCCCAGGAAAGAGACCAAACACTGACGCGCCTGAAACAGAACATTTTCTGGCCAGGAATGTCGGGTGACGTCCCGGCCTTCTGTAAGTCCTGTGATGTGTGTCATTGTCTTGCGCACCCCAATGTTTGTGCTCCCCTCAGATCCTTGCCAATAGTTGGGGAACCTGCCTGTGCCCAGTAGATCGATGAAGAGATACATCCTCACCGTGGTGGACTACGCTACCCGGTATCCAGAGGCTGTACCTCTGTCCTCTATAACCGCGGAAAAGTTAGCGGATGCACTACTAGGAGTATTTAGCAGAGTAGGGTTTTCTAGTGAAATCCTAACTGATCAAAGGACACAGTTCATGAGTGAGTCTCTGGGCTAAGTACAGAGTGTGGCAACTACATACAGCCCCCTACCTTCCCCAGACTAACGGACTGTGCGAGTGGTTTAATGGTACTCTGAAGCACATGCTACGGGCATTTGTAACTTCAGAGGGGGGGGACTGGGAACACTACCTGCCGAACCTCCTGTTTGTTTATCGGGAGGTGCCGTCCGAATCTACCGGTTTCTCTCCCTTTGAACCACTATATGGCCGCAGAGTCCGTGGAGCTCTTGACCTGTTCCGGGAATCTAGGGGAGCTACCCACCCAGGATGTCTCTGTGGAGGAGGACAGTTCATACTTCACCTCATCCACTCTATCCTCCCAGTATTCCTCTTTTGCAGACGTCTTCAATAAAGTCTTTTCGGAGCAACTACCTCCTCACCGAGCCTGGGACTGTCCGTTCGACCTCCTGTAGGGAAAATTCCTCCTAGAGGCCGAGTCTATCCTCTATACCTACCTGAGACAGAACTCTATTTCAAAAAAAATCTACAACGTGGCTTTATTAGGCCCTCTACCTCTCCGGCCGGACCCATATTTTTCTTTGTAAAAAAAAAAAGGATGGAACCCTGCGCCCTTGCATTGACTACCGGGGTCTGAACTCCATCACTATTAAAAACCACTACCCCATTCCATTGATCACCGAACTGTTCAACCGTATTAATGGTGCCAGAATTTTTACCAAGTTAGACCTTCGTGGGGCCTATAACCTCATCAAAATACGGGCCGGGGATGAGTGGAAGACAGTGTTCAACAAGCGGGATGGCCACTACGAATACCTGGTCAGGCCTTTTGGGCTCTGTAATGCTCCTGCCGTATTTTAGAGTTATGTTAAAGAAATTTTCCGTGACCTTCTATATTCTTTTGTAGTAGTGTACTTTGAAGATATTTTAATCTTTTCTGGGGATCTCCGGTCTCATTGCCTCCATGTAGCTGATGTTCTCTCTCGACTTTGTAGGAACCATCTTTATTGCAAACTTGAAAAATGCTAATTTGAAGCTTCCAAACTACCCTTTCTCGGTTATATTGTCTCCAGATCAGGTCTTCAGATGGACCCAGAGAAAGTTTGTTCAATTCTGGAATGGCATCGACCTAACACCCTTAAGACCATCCAGCTATTTCTAGGATTCGCGAATTACTACAGACATTTTATCTCGGGATACTCTACTATCGTGGCTCCTTTGATAGCACTCACGCGGAAGGCAGCCGAAACCCATTGTTGTTCACCAGAGGCTGTCGAGGCCTTTTCTTTTCTCAAAAAAGCCTTTTCTTCTACATCTATTCTGAAACAACCTGATTTGTCACTCCCTTTTTTCCTTGTGGTTGATGCCTCCACTATTGGAGTAGGAGCCGTTTTATCTCGGAGGTCTATTCAAGGTAGATTTCATCCTTGTACTTTCTATTCCCACAAATATTTACCCGCTGACAGGAATTACATCATAGCAGACAAGGAAATGCTCGCTTTGAGTGAATGGCGCTATCTTCTGGAAGGGGCTCGACATTTTGTCACTGTTTTAACAGATCATAAAAACCTTCTCTATCTCCAGTCTGCACAATGCCTGAATCCCCGTTAAGCTTGTTAGTCCCACTTCTTGTCATGCTTCGATCATCGTGTCACCTTCAAATCTGGGCTGAGAAATAAGAAAGCTGACGCCTTATCCCAAGCTTTCGAGACCTGCGAACCCGAGAATTTCCTCAAACGTCCCACTTTGGATCCCATATGTCTTAATGCTGCCACACTGTCTCCTTCCACTACTCCTCCAATAGGAAAGACGTTTGTTCCTCCCTACCTACGAAAGAGACACCTAATCTCGTTTTTCACGTTTTGCTGGACACCTAGGTACTCGTAAGACCTTCAAGCTAATCTCTCGCCAGTATTGGTGGCCCAAATACCAGTCCGAGGTGAAAGAGTTTGTAGCCGCTTGTGCTGTTTGTGCTCAGGATCTTCTCCTCCGCCAACCAGGACAATTGGGTCGACATTCTACCATTGGCTGAATTTGTGCACAACAATTCCTTTCACAAGTCCACGTCAGCTACTCTGTTCTTTATTGTGTTTGGGGTACACACTCTCATTACAGAATTCTCAGCCCGCCCACCCAAGTTCTTGCAGTCAATATGCTACGGAAGCACTTTCTATCTACCTGGTCTCAAGTTCGGGGGCATTGAAGAAATCTTCTACTCGTTATAAATTGTTTGCTGACAAAAAAATGCAGAGCTGTTCCACGTCTGAAAGTTGGCGACAGAGTATGGCTATCTACCAAGAACTGATGTTCTTGGTAGATAGCCATAGCCATTCATTTACCCTCTGCTCTTCGCATTACTAATGTCTTTCATATCTACTTGTTAAGACCCCTTATCATTAACCGCTTTTCATCTTCCATTACTTCTTCCTCCCATCCTGAGCTTCAACAGTCGGATGAATTCGAGATCAGCCAGATTCTGGATTCCAAGAATGCTAAAGGCGGGATTAAGTATCTTGTGGATTGGAAGGGCTTCGGCCCTGAGGAACATTCCTGGGTGCGAGCCTCTGACATCAAAGCACCCTTTCTATTATAGAAGTTCTATTCTAAATTCCCCAGGAAACCTAAGTATTCAGTGACCACCTTTAAAGGGGGAGGTACTGTCACATGCCGGTCTCCTGCAGCTGCCGCCCGGGAGCAGGAGCGCCTACCCGTCTCCTGATTCCACGTTCTCCTCCGGTTGACATGTCGGCGGCGGTTCTGCGCATGTGCAAACACGTCTTTCCTTTCCTAGCTTCCTTGCGCGTCCATTGGCTGTCTGTCATTGGCGCCCCTTTATAAGGTTCCGCCCCTCACCTTATTGTCCTGGTTCTTCTCGTCAGTCTCCTGGCCTAGAAGCAGCTCCTGTGTCTCCCTCTGGATTCCTATCTCTCCAAGTGTACTGCCGCAGATCATTGCTCACCTGATCCACTCCTTAATGGTAACTGCCGCAGATCATCATTCTCTAAGTGTACTGCCGCAGATCATCGCTCACTACATCCACTCCTTAGTGGTAACTGACGCAGATCATCGTTCTCTATCTCTCCAAGTGTACTTCCGCAGATCATCGCTCACCTGATCCACTCCTTAGTGGTAACTGCTGCAGATCCTCATTCTCTATCTCTCCAAGTGTACTGCCGCAGATCATCGCTCACCTATTCCACTTCTTAGTGGTAACTTCTGCAGATCATTGTTCTCTAGCTCTCCAAGTGTACTGCTGCAGGTCATTGCTCACTACATCCACTCCTCAGTGGTAACTGCCACAGGTCATCATTCTTTATCTCTCCAGTGTACTGCCACAGATCACTGCTCACCATATCCACTCTTTAGTGGCTATCTGGTACCTACCTTCATTATCTGGTGCTCGGTTCTCTCACACCTCTCACTGGGAATTTCCCTAGAGGGCCGCGACCTGCAGGGTGAAAGCCGTGAAGCCCAAATTCCCTTGCGAGAATCCCTGGCGATAACCTTCCGCTCTGTTAAATTCCACGCTTCTTGGTGAAGTACTCACAGCTGAGACCCAGAAGGATCCCACTCATCCTAGTAGATTTGTGACACTATGCTTTGGAATGTGTATTCTGCAACCGTCTGAAGAAAGGACCTATGTTAATCTCATGTTAATTAGACCTTTTTATGTGTGAGGGTCCAGCACCTGGGTCCAGCATCTGAAGGCACAGGAAGGATCAATTAGACTGTTAGATTTCCTGTGTCTAAAACAAGATGCAGGAAATAACAGCAAGTTTTAGGATATGACAGATAAGTGTAAATATTGTTAGCTTTGCATTGCATGTAAATCCATACTTGGGTAAACTATTTGCATCTTGATTCTAAAAATATCTCAGACCTCAGAGGGCTGGCTTACCCTGTGAGGCTGTATCCATAAACTGTATAAAGAGAACTGTTTTTGTATTGAAAATTGTTCTTCTTTTTCCATCTGACTTGCTCACTGGTACCTTCAACCAGAGTGTGCAAATAAACATCACTTGCTTCAAAGACCTGCTTGGAAACTTGTCTATCCCTGTGACCTACAGATTAAACCCAACTCTAATCCGTACCCTGCAGTTCTGGCCAGTGTTATAGGCCAGGGGGGATCCATTCACAGCAACCCTGATCCATAGGAAAAGGTAAGGGGTACCAGCCCAGGTACACTAGTAACAGGGCACACTAGCAGCATCAGTTACCCAGAAGAAACCCGGTACTGGATGCCGCTAAGGAGGCTAGTGGTGGCAGCATTGGTAAGCCCCTCCTACTACGGTTAAAGGGTGCATATAAGATAACAGACAGGGTGGCATAAGCGGGCAATCCTGTCACAGCCACTATTATTAATTACATTCATTAAAGGTGCACTACTACTGACTAAAATCATCACATGAGCAATATTATTAAATTAGATCATTAAGGTGGCATTATTATTAATTAAAATCATCGAAGAGGCACTATTATTAACTATGACCATAAAGGGGGTCTATTATTACAATCATCAAAGGGGCACTCATATTTATTGCAATCATCAAGTGGACGCTATTCTAAAATTATTTATTTAGATTTAGATAATTTTTGGGCCTAACAGTGTAGTATATTCAGAACCCTGTGTCTCTAAATTGCGTAGATAACTATCCCTGAATAATGGCACTATGCTCTTATTAGTAGATCATACCCCCCCCCCGTTTGCTCTTACAGGAAAAATCATGCAAATCTGCATGGGCGAATATCAGTATCAGCAGTCTTAAATATCACAGTCCACTGATTGCTGTCCATCCCAATTAGAAACCTTAACAGAACCCAGCTGGGCTCAGATACAAGCTAGAGATGACATAAGACCTTTCTTAGGTGTTACCCCCCTCTCAAAGTATGCTTTGCTGACTGACCTAGGTGACCTGTGCAATTAACAAAGAGTCTTTTGAAACTAGCCAGATAGGTAAGGATCGTGGGAGAGTTTGAAGCCCCAAAGTTGTAAACCATCTAGCCACTCAAGCAGAGCAGAGATGAGAGATTATCTGAGGTGCCCAAACATATATTAGTGATAGAAATTTACTTTGGAAAGCTCTTTTATTTTAGGAATCAATCTGACATAATTGAAAGTCTAAATTCCTAAGGTGGGGTGAAGAGCCTGTAGGAAGGGTTTAAAAATCTTCTGCCTTAGACATCAAATTGTGCATTTCATGAGGGGTCTATCAAGACTGAAATGTCCCATACTTTTTCTATTATGTTCCCTCACACACAGCAAGACAACCTCGTAAGTAGCACTTATTTCCTATTTTATTTTTTGAAACCTATTGTATGTCTGTTTATTACCTTTTTGTAAATAAGCCTTGGAAATATTTTTTCAGAGTAAACATATTTAGCATATTTCTCCGTGATTCTTTGTGAGCTTACGAAGCCCAGGGGGGCTCATGCTACATGTGTATGTGATTAAAGTGTGAAACTTTAATAAGTGGTTTTGGTGAACGTAAGGACGCCATAATAAATCTTTTACGGTGGCAGAAAAGGTGTATTCATTGTTAATTAACTAAGGTGATGCCAGTCACGGACAGCTGTTCAGATTGCTGTATCTGGGACAGCCTGGGCGATCGTGACACCACCTATCACCAGTACTGATGACTCATGAGGTGAATTACCAATCAATCAGTGCCAACACATTTGTGTACCTCTTTACATGCTGCATGCTGTTCAAACAGTGCCAACACCTCCATGTACCATATTGCACAATACACGCTGTTCAAACAGTGCCAACACAACTGTGTACCTAATTGTGCGCTACACGCTGGTAAAACAATGCCAACACATCTGTGTACCTCATTACATGCTACATGCTGTTCAACAAGTGCCAAAACCTCTGTGTACCTTATTGAATGCTATGCACTGTCCAACCAGTGCTAACACCTTCTTGCTGCCCTGGCAGTGCCTACAAACCCTGTGTACTACATTGCACATTACCAAACCCCCTCACTCCGTGTACTCAGCTGTACCCTTTGCATTTTGCTTACAGTATCAAACACCTCAGTGTACTCTGGTGGGACGGCCTCTCTTGGTATCGCTTTCATAAACCTTTCGGTTTGTTCCCACATAGATACAAAATTCCAACTACTTTTTGAGCATGTGCTAAGTGATTTAATAAAGATATTCTATGTAAACTGGCATATGTCGCACTCTGCATCAGCCCTACTGTTTACCTTCTCTGTATGTAACTGTTGGTCCTTGCTTTATGCCTAACATGTTACCCCTCAGCCTAGGCTAGTGCCGCATTTCAGGGCCCATTTGTTATTAAATGTCATCCTTAGCATGCACCTGTCAGAGTTACACCCCAATAGTGTAACTTATCAGCTCTGGTACCTGTGCAATAAATGGGTTATCGATCGATAGGAAAGAGACACACTCAGTCTTTTGCAGGGCTGAATGAGAATCAATTCTGACTGCCCTATAGTCAGACCGCTTTATTTATACATGAAAAGTGTGCTCGCAGGCACATTTGTTATCTAGAAATTATTGCATGTTCACAGTGAAATTGAACATAGTATCAGCAGCAAAGAGTCTATACATCTTTTTGTTTAGTCACTGCTCAAGATGTCAAGGCCTGTAACTGCTTATCTCCAAGGATAGTTCATTGTCTTCATTTTCACCACGGGCTCTGGGCGTATTGTAAAACAGATATTCCTTTCTGATATCTGGATTGTTTGACATATAGCTCAGCATATTCACATGAGAAAGAAACAGAGAAAAGCTTGTGTCAGTATTATATTCAGAAAAGCAAAGAAAAGCAACTTTCATCTTATAAGTTTGATCAATATATACTTTTTACCATATTAACTTTCACAGATCCTCCTTTTTATCATACTTTTAAAATGCTACCTGTCTCTTTATGTCTGTGGATTACACCTGCACTTTGCCTACTTCAATGAATGGAATCCCTTCTGGACCCTAGACGCTGGTAAAGATACATTCAGTCAAAGTCTTATAATCCACATACATTCATCTTATTAAGGTATGATGAAAGGAGGCATCCGGGGGGGGGGGGGGCTTGTAATATAAATCAGGGGTAGATTAGGTATAAAAATATGCAGTGCGCCCAGCAAGTTTCTTAGTCACTTATTTCACAAAAAGGGGAATCACCTTTTATGCTACATAGTTTGAATAGGAAGGTAAGGATAAGGTATCAATATAGCTGAAAAGGTCTGGGGGCGTAAAACATTTTATAAGCAATAAAACAGTTCCATAAACTAAGCAGTGTAATATTTATGCATAGTATCAGTACTGGATGTATCAGTACATTTAACATTTCAGATACTGTGGGGGACGCTCCTGTAAATACATCCCACCAATGCTTTTCCAAATCCTCCTTCAATTTGGTAGCCATGCCTCTTAGCTCATTTCCTTCAATAATAGTTACCATTTTAGCATGATTATTGGTATAATTTACCTGTTTAAGATGATCATTTAGTAACTTGGTTTCATTAATTACCCTCACTATCATCCCTATATCTAAGGTCAGTTGAGGTAATGTTAAATCATTATACATGAACATTTTGTCCACCTGTGTCATTTTATCTTTATAGAACATTAGCAACTTTCCTTGCCATTGTAAGTGTGTTACATTTATTAAGCACCCTGAGAACGGGTAAGCTAGTCCATAAGTTTGCGTTATTGCTTCATCATATGTGATGAGGCAAACCATCTGAGGAGCCACCTCTATTAATGTCTCATATTCTTTTCCTTTCGGATGCAATGTCCATATACAAATGCTGGTATTATGCTGTAGTAAACATGGTTCAAAGATAACAGTCTGTTGTGGGCATACTGGTCCCATGTCAGTGTCATCACAGAGGTCTAAATTATGTGACCTGTTTTTGTTATCAATATAATGTCCCTTGAATGCAGGTGTCCATAGGTTACCATCCTGCAAAATCATGGGCATAACAATAAATTTACATACTTGAACTTTTGTTTTTATTGTATATGTTTCTAGAGTCCCTACACAGAAGGTTCCTTCACATCTTATTTTCCTTCCATCTAACTTAAACCTTTCTTGGTTGGTCAGATTAAACATTTTTCTATAGAATAATATGTTTCCAGTCATAAGCTTTGTTTGTGCAGTGTCCTTCTGCTGCTTTTGATACAAATATTGCAACGTACACTGGGTCCAATTTACAAATTTTGTAATGTTTACTTGTGTACTCCAGCTATTGAGTATGGTTCTGTTGTATATCTGCAAAAACTCTTTATCCCACTGTATGTTTTTAGTCAAAGGGTTAAAGACTGTCTGCATCCAATCAGCTTGCATATGAACTATTTTACTGAGATCTGCTCCTGTTTTGCTAAGTTTCGTGTCTATGACCTCAGTGTCTATTGTATTCATTATGCCTAATCCTGTCCCTGTAGCTCCTAACAAGGTGTCGTACCACTCCCGCTTGCACTTTTTCTGACTATCTGTCGGGAAAGTAATGTTCCACCTTATTATTGTTCTTTGTTTTCTTATTCTTGGTGTATGTAACCTTTACCTGTGCAAACTGTCACATTTTCTTGCAATAGCCCTGGAGCAGCAGACAGTATTATAGTCATGTGATGGAAAAACAAAACACATGTGTAGGCTTTGTGTTGCATTTTGCACATATCAGGTGTCATTCCTGTATATTACCCCAATTAGTGGTCAGGATTGGGATCCGGTGTGGTAGCCTTCTTACAATGACTAGCATGTATCCAAGATCCTTTTCCTTCCAGTTTCACTGAAGTAGGTGTAGTTAGAAGCACTTGATATGGACCCTCAAATCTGGGTTCCAAGGCCCTTCTTTACAAAGACATAATCTCCTGGCTTCAAACAATGGGTACCAGACAAGTTATCTGGATCTGGAATGGAAGAGAACACTAGACCATGCACTTTAGTTAATTGTCTTTGTAACTCTCCCATATAAGTCACCATATTGCCATAGTTATGTTCCATCTGTTGTGGAAAATAGCACCCTGTTTTGGGTGGCCCACCAAACAATATTTCATAAGGACTCAACTTAGTTTTTTTATTTGGGGTTATTCTTACAGAATAGAGAGCTAAGGGCAGACATTCTACCCAGGATTTACCAGTTTCTCTCATAGCTTTCTGTATTTTTAATTTTAGTGTCCCATTCATTCTGTGCTGTTGCTCCCCTTTTTTTCCACTCTCCCTTTTCCGTGGGCATTGCTTGTTTCTGTAATTGTTTCAACATATATGGCTACTGATTTCAAAGCTGCATCCTTGGCTGCTTTATCTGCTAATCTATTACCTTTTACTTCAAACGTTTGCTCCTTAGTGTGTGCTTTTACTTTTAAAATAGCCACTTCTGTAGGGGCTGCTAAGGCCTCAAATAATGCTTTTATGAGGCTTGCATACTTTATTGGCTTACCATTTGCCCCCAGGAAGTTCCGGCTACGCCATATGGGGCCAAAATCATGTGCTACCCCAAAAGCATACCTGTAGTCTGTGTATATATTAGCTCTCTGCCCTTCAGCCATAATACAGGCATCTATCTAGGCCTGAAGTTCTGCTTCTTGTGCTAATTACCCTGGGCTTAGAGCCTCTTGGACAAGTATTTGCTGTTCAGTAGTTACAGCATACCCTGTTTTGGGCTGCCCCTCGTGGTAGTATCTGGAACCATCTACAAATAAGATCATATCAGGATTTGTTAGTGGCTCTTCAAACACATTGGGGAGCCCTTGATGCTCAGAATCCATCAAAGCTAAACAGTCATGAGAAAAATTTGTAGTGTGATTTGAGCCGTGCGCATTAAACTCCTCACTGAAGTCATCATGCTCATCATTATGGCTACTTTCCAGACTACTACTCCCCTCTTTTAAATCCTCTTCCTCATCCTGTGGTAACAGGGTGGCTGGATTTAAAACTGTACACCTTTTAATGGTTAGGTTACTCAGACTTAATAATGCAACCTCATATTTAGTAAGTCTGGCAGTTGACAAATGTTTGGTTTTAGCTTGATTTAAAATTTCTGTTACTGCATGCGGTACTTGTAATGTGAGGGAATGGTCTAACACTATATCCCCCACTTTGTCTTTTAGCAGAGCGGCCGCAGCTACTGCTCTTATGCATGAAGCTGAACCTCTGATTACAGGGTCTAGTTTTCCTGAGTAATACCCCAAAGGTCGTTGTTTGCCACCGTGTTCTTGAGTTAATACACCATGTGCAAAGCCCTTCTGCTCATGACAGAATAATACAAAGGGTTTATCATAATTTGGTAACCCCAGGGCTGGTGCTTGTAAAATGATTGCCTTTATTTGGAGAAAAACATCAACCTGTTTATCTGTAAGTTGCAATGGGCCTTTGTTATTACCCTTGGTGGTTTCATACAGAGGGTCTAATAATGCAGAGATGTTAGGTATCCATTCTCTGCAATAACCTACCAAGCCTAAAAAGGCTCTTAATTTTCGCACTGTAGTGGGCACAGGAACATCTTTTATAGCATTTGTTTTGTCTGCTGTAAGGTGTTTTGTTCCTTTTCCTATACAGTGCCCCAAAAAGATTACTTGGGATTGTGCCACATGCAATTTATCCTTGCTTACTTTACATCCTACCTTATGTAAAAACATAAGTAGTTTTATTGTTTCTGTTTTACATTGTTGTTCATTTGTTGCACACAATAACAAATCATCCACATATTGTAACAACCTTGTCTCTGGGTACTGTGGCTGTCATTGCTGCATTACTTTCTTTCAAACCATCTGATGTAAAATTTGGTTAAAAAAACCCAAAAATAAACTTAAACACTATTTCATATTCAACTTCAATGTTAGTCCATTTCTCCTTTTCCCTTAAAAAACATCTTCTCACCTTCTTCGACATACAGAAAAAAACACCTAGTTCATGCATTTGCTATGCAAATAGCCCATAAACTCTAATATCTCTTTCCAAAACAAAATAATCATTACTCATTACTCAGTAGAATCTACGTTCTTTAAATCCTTCATTAGTTTATACTTATGTTTGTTCGTGGCTGTTGACCAAAATATATTGCAAACTTCTATTCATTGGAAGATGGATCAATGCAATCTGCATTGCCTAAATGGTCTTTTTTGCTGGAGATCTGTGAAGAAAAACTTTTGCATAGAGATTAACATTTATTAACTAGGAATAACAGTAACTATTATTAATTCACATTGAACAGCTGCTAATACAACACTTGTTTAAAAGTTTCACTTTGTAGCTTAACTGTTACGCTATGCGTTCCATGCAATGAAAAACTGATTTCCTCAAAGGGGCAGTCCCTAATCTCACAAACAGGTAATGTCAAAGTGACGAGACCTGGGCATTCAAAGCCACTCCTTTCTCATCATCTCTTCAAAAGCATTACATTTGCAACTGTACAGCTTTTTCAACCTTGAAACATGTCTCTTAAAACGGTCAAGACAGACAAACACGGATCTCCCTCACACGCAGTAAGACGGAGATAAAACTCACATACAGAGAAAGAAAACTTAACTGCTATCTTCCAGCCTACTGCTGGGGAACTACAAGTCCCAGCATTAGACTAAATACACATTAGCTTCAACATGTTACTATCAATCAGCACTCCGGACATATTTTTTCCTCTTGAAATATTGAAGCAATGTTACATACATTTTCAGATAACAAAAAAACAGCATGCTTCTTATCTCAACACTGAAATATTTTACACAGAATAAGGGAGGGGCACATCTCACTCTTTAAGCTGCGCAACATCAAACATACATTTTTAGTACACAACCTACTTGATTCACTGTTTTAGTCATTATATCATTTAGCTTGTGATACATTGTTCAAGATAACCTTCTGCCTTTAGTTGTTTGTGGTGTTGTTTTAACAACTTTTGCCACCTGTCTAACTTTAGCGTGCCTGTTTCTGGAAAACCTGCTGCTTTAAAAACTTTATGCCCCTTATGAGGGGTGAACCCCCTCTCTTTTTGGCATATTCTAAAGGAGTGTAACCCCAGTAAGACTCTACCTTATGCCCGGTTCTAGACCCTTTATTGCCCATAATGAGCGACTGGATGGTCTCTTTACAGAACCGTCTGCTTTTGAGTCTTACAACTGTATGTTTTTAAACTGCTTTATCTACCAAGGAGATAACAGGTCAGTGACACTAAAAACCTGCTGCTTTAAAAACTTTATGCCCCTTATGAGGGGTGAACCCCTCTCTTTTTGGCATATTCCAGGGGAGTGTAACCCAGTAAGACTCTACCTTATGCCCGGTTCTAGACCCTTTATGCCCACAATGAGCGACTGGATGGTCTTTTTACAGAACCGTCTGCTTTTGAGTCTTACAACTGTATGTTTTTAAACTGCTTTATCTACCAAGGAGATAACAGGTCAGTGGCACTACGTCCTCTCTTAATATTTAGACCTATTCTAATCAACAGGGCAATGCATAATATTGCAAGTATACAACAGAGTACTATTATCCCTTCTGTACATTCAATTTTCATTTGACATGACTCTTACATTTCTTATCAAGTAACTCTTACATTTCTTATCAAGTACTTTAAACATGCAATTTCAACACAACAACACAATTTCTACTTTATATAACCTCTAAAGGGGTTATTCTGGTCCAGAGCTTGGGATCTTCGTCAATCCAGACGAGTTACCCCCGGACTTGTTACCTACCCCACTTCCACAAGGACAGAACTCTAAGAGTAAAAAAAAAGCTTTTTACTCACCATATGGATTTTGTCCTCTGTCCTTGGGGATGAGGTAGTCCCGTGTGCCGGAGGGTCTGGATATATTGAAGATCCCGGACGAGCCCCCACTGAAACTGTCAAAGTTACACCCCAATAGTGTAACTTATCAGCTCTGGTACCTGTGCAATAAATGGGTTATCGATAGATAGGAAAGAGACACACTCAGTCTTTTGCAGGGCTGAATGAGAATCAATTCTGACTGCCCTATAGTCAGACCGCTTTATTTATACATGAAAAGTGTGCTCGCAGGCACATTTGTTATCTAGAAATTATTGCATGTTCACAGTGAAATTGGACATAGTATCAGCAGCAAAGAGTCTATACATCTTTTTGTTTAGTCACTGCTCAAGATGTCAAGGCCTGTAACTGCTTATCTCCAAGGATAGTTCATTATCTTCATTTTCACCACAGGCTCTGGGCGTATTGTAAAACAAATATTCCTTTCTGATATCTGGATTGTTTGACATATAGCTCAGCATATTCACATGAGAAAGAAACAGAGAAAAGCTTGTGTCAGTATTATATTCAGAAAAGCAAAGAAAAGCAACTTTCATTTTATAAGTTTGATCAATATATACTTTTTACCATATTAACTTTCACACACCACATAAGTACATGAGTGGATTAAGGAGTAAGTAGATTTGTGAAGCTCTAACTCCCTATTCCTGAAATTGTCCCTGGAAATGAACGTAGTTGTTTCACCTTACAGACTAACCACTTGGACACTGCTCATCTGCATCCGCTTATAACTTTCAGACACAGTATTGAATTGGTGAACATTAATGGAGGCCCCATGTTGCAGTTAATAGGCACAAGCTGTCAGTGACAACCCAAGAGTCCAAGAAATAGGCAAGAACTATTTTATTTGGTTCATGCATTTCAGATTACTTCTTCTACGGTATATGAGCACTGTGCTCAAAATGCATCAGTGTTGAGTGTTTGTCAGGAAACCCGGTGACATCACTTTAACATCACAAGGATACCTTTAGATGTGGAGAATTCTTTTAAGTGTTGGGAAGGCCCAGGTCAAGTCAAAACTATTATAATAGTAGTGTCATACACTCATACTAAGTGTATAAATGTCATATAGAATATCACCCTACAATTTCATGCTTTCCCATGATTTCCCATGATTTCCCACATGTACATCAAAACTCTTCACCATGCCACTCACACCTCACTAAACACCACTCAGACCTCCCCACATGCCATTTTGACCTCCCAACATGCCAATCACATGCCACTCAGACTTCTTCACAGGCCATTCAGACCTACCCACATACCCTTGCACACCTCCTCAACAAGTCCCTCACACTTCCCCAACATGTTACTCACACCTCCCACAGTTACCTGCACAGCCAGAATCTGCAGTAGAAGGAGGAAGAGCACATGTGCATAAAGCACTGCACTAAATCCTCTAACTCCACTGATTGGTTATACTGCGTGATCCTCCTCTTTTCCATTGCTGGTGGCCATGCACTGCTTCAGTAAAATTGTTCTTCTCACAAACCACATGCTACATCCTAATATCCAGGGACCCTTTTCTCCTTGGAAATCACAATGTTGCTACTCATTTAAATGTATGGCAATAACCTTTCTCATGCAGATCTGTCACAATGTCCCAATAACCAGGGAGCCTGCTCAAGAAAATATAACCTCCTGTCCTGGTGTATAATGTGAGGTGCACCTCATTCTCCAACCCTGGCGAGCTCGTTGGTATGGGTGTAAATTACCAGGGGGTCCGTGCACATGCAGGTTATTTTATTACAAAATCTCTTTGAAGATGTTGGGACACAGGACATATATCTTTGTTGTGCAGTGCAATCAGAAGTTTCAATAATTTGGGAGCCAGGCCATTTCTATATTGCAAAATACAACATCTTTATTTACACTCCTCTTCATTCCAGCACATTCTTAAACTGTTGCAGTGTTAATTAAATATATACAGTTCCTATATACAACTCCTGTCTCCCCCTGCAAAGTGCTTAATCATTACATGGACAGAATATTATTTAGGAGGTCACATTTAAATTGGTGGCTTTTTAGCTTACATCTCTCATTCACAGCTATGTTCACTTACTGTGTAAATCTCAACTGCAGCTCACTGCTCTTTGCAGTACTTCCCTCTCCAGAGGATCTTTATCTCTAACATGCTCTGCGCTGCTATTCCCTTTTCCTGGGGTCTCTCACAGGACTCTTTTTGGTCCTTATTCAGAGGACTTTTCTTCCCTGAAGATCTGGTGCTCCAACTAATACATTCAGCCATTACCCCTTCAAAGACCCAGGACCTTCGTCCTACCTCCTGGGTCCCGGCTTGCAAGATGTCTCCCACCAACTGTCAACTGTCACACTCCCAAATGTCCTACAGGTTCTGATTCTCCCATACCAGCCTTGTTCCTAAGCAACCCTCCTGGTGTGTCTCCTCTGGGTCCCAGTGCCAAGCCACACACTCAGCCACTGGAAAGTATCAACATCAACACCAGTGTCACGGGCACTAAGAGTTCTGCCCAGGATTTCACCAGATGACTTTGCTTACCAGGGGGGCGGAGTTTGCACAGCGGTCCTCTGGCAGTAGGGTGAATAGTGGAACGTATATAACAGCAGATGGAGTACGGATGCCAATGAAGCAGATGAATAGTCAGTGACTTGCAGCGATATAGGTAGATGAGTCAGCGACTTGCAGCTGAATAGGTAGATGAGTCAGCGACTTGCAGCTATAGTGGAAAGGCAGGTTTAACCACGGAGACCAGAGTGGACGTGCACAGGTGAAGGAAGGTAGCGGGGAAGTCAGTGGTCTGCGGATAGCAAGTTGTACCTCTGCTGTGGTGAAAAGACTTGTCCAGGTGCAGGTAGGTAGCAGGTAGTCAGTGGTCTGCGTACAGCAAGTTGTACCACTGCTAGTAAGTGAGGACTTGTACTGGTGCTGATAAGTGAATACAGGGAAAGAGTCAATAACTGAATGAGGACAATGAGAGCACAGAGGAACTTCTCCAAACGGGTAGGCAGCGTTATCGCTAATAGTCTATGGTGATATGTATACCACTGCTCAGTAGAGAGGCTTGTATCAAGCGGATAGGCAGAGTATCAGCCAAATGTCTATAGCGGGTATGGATACCGCTGTTGAGAAGAGAACTTGTCCTAAGCGGATATGCAAGGTAACCGTGTATAATCAATAACGAGTGAGCATACCGCTGATGAGTAGAGAAGCTTGTCCACGAGAATATGAAGGTACAGCAGGAGCGCTGAACGGCTGTAGCGGGTATGGGAGCTGCAGGTGAGCTGAGTAGGTAATCCAACAGACAGCTGAGGACACGAACAGAATGCAGAAGTCAGTAGCGGGTATGAGAACCGCTGATGAGCGGAGCAGGTGATCCAGCAGACAGCTGAGGACACGAGCAGGATACAGGAGTTGGAAGCGGGTATGGAATCCACCGATGACTAGAGCAGATAATCAGCAGGAAGCTGAAGACACGAGCAGAACACAGGCGTAATAGCGGGTATGGAAACCAGCGATGAGTAGAGCAGGTAATCAGCAGGAAACTGAAGACACTAGCAGAACACAGGAGACACCTTCAGAGACTCACAGGGAATGAGACTCAAGATCAGGCAACGATGTAATGAGCACAGGTGCCTTAAATAGGGAGAGGTGCCTGATCCACCAATTAGGTTAAAAGCAAAGGTCATAAGTTCTTGGATGCTGCGCATGCGCAGTCCATCAAGATGGCGGATAGCCGCGGCTCAGGACAGGCGCCGGCAGGAAGGCTAGAGAACCACGCACCAGCGAAGAGGCACTCACGGTCCGGTGAGTGACAACCAGAAGGGGGGTTACACAATAACATTGTTCTTCAACCACATGGCTCTTTCTCCTTCTCACCATGGAGACTCTTTCCCTTTACAGTAGAGTGACTGGATCACTATTAAATAACTTTTGGTAAAAATGTATTTAAAACAAATAGCGCAGGGCACTTCTTTTTGATATTGAGTAAATTGTGAGATAGGAAATCATAATTTCTGAGACCAGAGTCGAAAATTTGGTTTTCCTGTTGTAACCTTTCAAAAACAAACACCTTATTTCTGATGTATATAGCTGATACATTGAGCTGTTGTTTAGAAAGTCTGCTGTGTATTGTGATGTGGGAAAATGACTTGTTAGAAGTTTAAACCTGTTTTTGGGATGTATATTCTGCAACTGTTGGAACAAAAAAGGTCTAATGCTAATCAGGCCTTTTGATGTGTGAGGTTTAACTTGGAGACAGGAAGGTTTAATTTAAAATGTGCTGCTATATTTCCTGCGTCTCAAAAAACAAACATAGATTTACATGAATTGCAAAGCCACTAATATTTATACTTGGCTATGAAATTCTTAAAAACCTTGCTGTCATATCCTGCATCTTTTTTTAAGACGCAGGAAATGTACCAGCACGTTTTAAATTAAACCTTCCTGTTACCAAGTTAAACCTCACACATCAAAAGGCCTGATTAGCATTAGATTAGGCGTAATGTGTTTACGCAAGCAGTCAGTGCCAGTGAGAAATTTTGCTATACCACAGAGGACCTTTGTCTTATTCACAAGCTTTGTGCCTATACTGATATCGGTTAATAATAATAATTCTTTATCTATGTAGCATTTTTCTCACAATAGGACCAAAAGCCCTTTAAATGTTTGAAGAGGTTGAGGCAACCAGCTTGAATGTGCTCAGCTGCTATTCTATAGTCCCTGCCCCACTGGACAGTCTACATTCCCTAGCACACACACTAGGGTCAATTTTCATCAGAAGGCAATTAACTTAGTGTGGTGCCCCAAAGCCCAGTTGAACAGCACAGAGGAGTGCATAAGCGATGTTAAAATGCAGGGCTACAAGGGGTTAATTGTGCTCCTGAAAACTTGTGCCCAGGAGTGATTGACAGGAGGAGGATGAAGGCCCTGATTGGCAGGACAGAGGTTATGGCGTGGGGCACTCTAGGATAAGAGGTTATGAAAGGTATATATGATAAAATGCAAATCTTTATTGGTATATATTAAAATGAATACATCCTAGCAAATTAAAGCTACGCGAAAATATTAAAAGAAAACAAAAACAGTGAAATTAAAAGTTGCAAATCAACTGCAACAATCGCTCTGTGGTCAAATTCTTAAAGCTGATAAATCATATAATATGATGTAAGTACATGAATCAGTGGGCAACTATAGAATCTTGAGGCAGAGGTATATCTATAAGGTTTAGAATAAAGTCATCTGTCCTCTGTCTATCATACCATAATGAGTACCATAGACTACTGGATTTAATAATCTCCTTTAATTAGGAGCCCCAATCGCTGTCCTAGTACAGATTTCTAGGATAAGGATCTGATATACTAAATTATTATATCTAGTATGTGTCAATTAATGGTGTGAACACTGCAATTGGTAACAGGCTCACTATCTGTATTAAAGGATTGGAACAGTATGAACCATAGATCTATATTCCTAAGAAGTAGGTACAATTAGCAATATAATTGCTTGTATATTAGTCTGACAAATTCGGAGGCTGTGTCTACTATAATTCTTGACACACACACTGATAGTTTATCCGGAAGGTTAGTATCTCGTGAGCCTTCTGATCCTGAAATATATATAAAGGCGCTAATCACTGTGATGTCCCCGGAGCCCCACACATTAATTATATCTCCATTGTCATATTTATAAATCAGTGAGGATCGGACATTGATAAGGCGCTCACATCTACACTTATATATGAGTCTAACATATCCAAAGACTGTGTCTGCTAAAGTTCGTAACACACACACTAGTTGTCTATCTGGATACTTTGTATCTCTCGTTAGCCCTCTGATCCTGAATTAGGTAGAAGCGCTAATCGCTGTCGTGTCCCCAGAACCCCACACATAAATTATTTCTCCTATTGACATTGGTAAATCTGTAAGGACCAGACATATACAGAGCGCTATCTACATAATTGGATTTAAAACACACAGAGCGAACGCCAACGCGTGTTTTGCTTAATTAGCTTTTTCAAGGCAAACCAGATTGATGATTAGATCAGCCTTAAGTAGTCCATAAGGCCAACCCCTATGAGTCACATGATAAAATAAGCCAATCCCGTCATGAATGGGATGACAGTGATTGCCATCTGAATGCTGCAATGGTAAAGTGAAAACTGACTATAATCCCGCCCCTGTAATAGCGTGATTGGCTGAAAATGTATAGATGAAGAGAAATCCCAATAACAAGTGTGTCATATATTGGCTCCATTATAAAACATTAAACGAGGAAATGGAATACTAATACGATTTATCTATTCATGTGGATATAATAACCTGGATTCCAACATAATGCAGATTCGATAACATAAAGCAAAATCGGCCTAATCATGGCTAGTTAGCCAAATATTCTATATGCATGGATCACAATGAGTACGGAGAATTATAATACCATCCATAAAGATCAAGGTGAAATAATAATGTGACATGTTAAGAATAAAATGATGTATAAGTGTGAAAATAAATGTTGATAAAGAGTCATTATATATAAATTAACTATTGTGATTCATTTTTAATTTTTTGTTTTTTATTTTATTTTTTATATTTTTTATTTTGGTGTTTTATTAATCTATATTCATTTTCTATTTTTGATTTTTATTATTTTCTATTATTTATTTTTATTTTTAATTTTATTTAATTATTATAGTGTATTATGTAAAATAATTATAATTATTTTAAATTAATGTGTATGTGTTACTGTGATGTGTTAATTGAAAAGTGCTGAACCAACATATAAAACAAAATAATAACTAAAATTTAAGGGGTAAAGAAAACCCATATAAAGTGAAATCAACAGTGATTAAGGGTCATCATGGTAAGTATAGTTCATTAAGTATTTGTATATACATAAAATATATATTCATCTCCTTAAATTCATAGGAATGCAGGCCTTACATAAACCGCAACTATAAAATTCCTTAGGTCTATTATCCTCTCTTTTAGAACTTTGTAAGTAGCTATGCACAAGCCTATCACTCAAATTCCTAGATCTCCTCCAACTGAAAGCAACCTTATCATCTAATTCTTTATTCAGGTCCTCATCAGAACATAACACATGCCAATGTTTCTGAAAAATAGTAGATAATTGACGCCACTCGGCACAGAAAGTACCAACCATCCTAGTTTTAGATTGATCTTTAGTTGGATTGGGAGTTGGGTACATCAGAGTATCTCTATTTCTATGATCAGCAAAATTTTTTGCTCTCCATATAGTATTTCTACCATACCCTCTTTTCCTCAATCGTTCAGTTAGTTCTTGTGATCTCCTTTGATATGTTTCATCATCAGAACAATTACGTTTCATACGCAAGAATTCTCCCTTAGGAACTCCTTTGAGGACTGGTGGAAAATGTGCACTAGAGTGGTGAAGAATGCTATTCGTAGCCGTGGGTTTTCTATATGTGTCTGTGCTGAGAGAGCCATTAGGTGTTTTATGAATGGAGAGATCTAAGAAATTTATAGAGGTGTAACTAATCTCAGATGTCAGTTTCAGATTTAAGTCGTTCCTGTTCAGAATTTTGGAAAAAATCATGGAAAAGTTCTTCTTCTCTTTTCCATAAAATAAGAACATTGTCAATATATCTTAGCCACATTAAAATGTGGCTAGTATATTCCTCATGTTCTTCTGTGAAAACCACCTCTCTCTCCCACCAACCGAGGAAGAGGTTAGCATAGGTGGGGGCATAACATGTCCCCATCGCTGTGCCCCTCACCTGTAAATAAAATTTCTCGTCAAAAACGAAATAATTTTTAGTGAGAATGAAACGTAACAGTATTAGTAAAAAATCACTGAATTCTGTCTGAGTATCCATACTTAAGAAATACTTGACTGCAGACAGACCTTGATTATGGTTAATACTGGTATATAGTGTTATGTGCGTAATGTCGCTAACCAATAACGATTGTCGAACCTCGAGTTGTGTTTCCAAAGCACAAAGATTTATTCGCAAATAGTAGAATAAATATGCTCAAGCGAAGTAATAGTAAATACAGCCGTTACTTATCGCAGGCGCTCTGGATCCAGTGCAGTCATTCAATCCTGAAGTCTGGGGACAAGATGTCTGAATGCTGGATCACAAGCTGCTGCTTATATACACAATCAAATACAGTAATACAATGAAGATGGTATAGCTTGCATCTATTGGTCCAGGTCTCAGGAATGTCCAAGGGGTTGTCAATCATTGGCTGGTTCATCCTAAGGAATCCAAAGGAGGGGTTCATCTCTGCAGGGGGTATGCTCTGCTCTTCCCGCCAAGATTCCTTAGTCTTAAGTAGTTCATACTTCCCTATCATTCATAACTTGCGTATGCACTCTGCGATTCCCTCGCAGAGTGAACCAAACAGTAGGATATGTAACAAGGTTCATTATGATACCACTCATGATGTTATTCCTTCAACCCGTTCCGTGTATTTCACTAATATGTATGTAACTCTGATATAACATATAAATACTACTATATTTCGACATAACTGACTATGTGTTGCAACTACCATTAATGTGTACTATTTTATAAGTATGCGTGTTTGTGCGAATGTATGGTAAAAGACCAATTACTGTTGCTGTCACGTGTAGTGGATGCCCTTTCACGCCGTAGCGTGCCCTTGTACGTCGATGCGTACTGTACGCATCTTTTCACACAAAGACAACCAAGTTTGCTAGACTTTAATTGAAATGACTCTTACTCCAATTTGCTGACTTCGACAATAGTGACTCCACATCATACGAAGCCAGCCATGTTTTTTCGTTGGTTACAATTCTCTGGATTTTTGATAACACGTGCAAAGTATCCCTTGTATATGAGGGAAGGCTGACAACAAATTTACGTAGATGTGTGTCAATAAATGTGCTAGCTTTCTCAGTGAGTCCCCCGATTCCCGAGACTATAGGTCTCCCCGGGGGGCTATGTTCATATTTGTGAATTTTCGGTAAGATGTATATAGTGGGAGTTTTTGGGTTTTCAACCCTCAAATATTCAAAATCTTGTTTAGATATAACACCGTCCTTAAATGCTGTATTGATAAGATTATTATACATCAATGTGAAGTTAGATGTGGGATTGAAAATGAGGCGTTTATAGCACGTGATATCATTTAATTGACGATATATCTCTTTTTTATAATTATCCCTTGTCATTAAGACAATGTTGCCTCCCTTGTCCGAGGGTTTAATCACAGTATCTATCCATCCATCAATATCCTTTAAAGCTTCAATTTCATTCTTATCAAGATTTGATGTTGGTCTGGGATGTTTTGATAATTTAGTATATAATAGATCCAAATCCCTGGATACGAGGTCCACATAGACCTTAACTTGTGGACAGATGTTAATATCCGGCATAAACGATGATTTTTTCTTAAATGTTGGTTTGGAATTAAAAGAAACTTCTGTAGAATATTGAGAAGAGGTTATTTGTAATTTATCTAAGATGGTAAGTGCATTTGCATCTGCCTCAGTATCAAGTGCTACAACAGAGGGTATTGTGTCATAGGGAAGTCTAGATGATTGAACATCATTCTGGTCATTTGTAATAGCGTTTGTCGTGTCTCTTTCTGTCTTCAGACAGAAGAATTTTTTAAGTAATAATTTTCTTGCAAAAAGGGAGAGATCCTTTTCCCATTCGAATCTATCCATAGACTGAATTGGAGAAAATGAAAGACCCTTACTTAGGAGGTTTATATGATGGGGAGTAAATTCTAAATCAGTTAGATTAATCACCCTGAGATTATTTTCTAGAATCTCAGTTTCCTTTGACTCCGACGGTAAGCAGTCTCTTCCTGCTCTGATAGAGGGACATAACGATTTGCTCCCCTTCCCCCTTCGCGTCTTCTTAAATTTGGACCACCTCTTTCTATTTTGGAAAAACCTCGTCCTAAAAAATCCTTGTGGGAGAGATTTCTAATATTAGACATATTTCTAGGGGTTTCTCCTTCGGAGGAATCTGCTTTCTAGGTACTATATGGAGTAGTGGGACGTCTTGTTAGACGGTTATCCCATTTGAAAATTTTATTTTGGGCATAGTCTTGCTTATCTCGATTAAATTTAGTTCTTTTTTTGTCAATAATTTGTTTTTCATATTCATCCAAATCAATTTTCATTTTTTCATACATTTTTTGGAAGTTCTCAGAGCTCTCAAATTGTTTTAATTTTTCACCAAGGGTATTGATCTCTTTTTCATATTGCTCTAAGAGAATAGTATCATGTTTTATCAAAATATTCATTAAATCATTGGAGAATTTGGTAAGAGTAGCCTCCCAATCCTTTTTCAAGGTTTCTGTAGCCAAATCAAAAGCTGGATATAACTTGGGACGAAGGCCCCTAGGTATCATTTTTTGACTTATATAACTGTTAAACATTTGTCTGTTCCAATGTGTTTTTGTCTGTTTGAACATACATGATTCTAATTCATTCAAAGTTTCAGACCATCCCTTGGAATTATTCTCAGAAATTAGTGTATTTTGTAGGAAGACAGACTCCTCTTCATTTTGCCATCTTTTCTGTCTGTCTGTAAGGTCACAACAAATACTAAAACTCATTATGCTTAATTAACGATATTACAGAACTCCAAGTAATTCAAAATTCACTAGGATGTGAAAAATATTATTATTAGTTATATTTTACCTGTGCTGGTTGTCAAGAAGAGGTAAAAACCTCAAAAATTACATTAGAGAAAAAAATAGGAATACAACCGCACTAGGTCTAAAACCAAATATCCTATATATATTAGTTTATAATTGATGATATATTATCGTCAAAAATCAGCAGAATCGCTGAAAGGTGCACCCTATAACCTGGGAATATACTGGTAACAAGAAGGACAGGACAGAGGTTATGGCGTGGGGCACTCTAGGATAAGAGGTTACGAAAGGTATATATGATAAAATGCAAATCTTTATTTGTATATATTAAAACATTAAACGAGGAAATGGAATACTAATACGATTTATCTATTCATGTGGATATAATAACCTGGATTCCAACATAATGCAGATTCGATAACATAAAGCAAAATCAGCCTAATCATGGCTAGTTAGCCAAATATTCTATATGCATGGATCACAATGAGTACGGAGAATTATAATACCATCCATGATGATCAAGGTGAAATAATAATGTGACATGTTAAGAATAAAATGATGTATAAGTGTGAAAATAAATGTTGATAATGATTCATTATATATAAATTAACTGTTGTGATTAATTTTTTGTTTTTTATTTTATTTTTTATATTTTTTATTTTGGTGTTTTATTAATCTATATTCATTTTCTATTTTTGATTTTTATTATTTTCTATTATTTATTTTTATTTTTAATTTTATTTAATTATTATAGTGTATTATGTAAAATAATTATAATTATTTTAAATTAATGTGTATGTGTTACTGTGATGTGTTAATTGAAAAGTGCTGAACCAACATATAAAACAAAATAATAACTAAAATTTAAGGGGTAAAGAAAACCCATATAAAGTGAAATCAACAGTGATTAAGGGTCATCATGGTAAGTATAGTCCATTAAGTATTTGTATATACATAAAATATATATTCATCTCCTTAAATTCATAGGAATGCAGAATCGCTATTATAATCGTTTAAACCATGGGGTGACATGCTTCCCATTAGGAAGATCTTTTTAGTCTCTTTTCGTAACAGTTGTCCCTGTATGTCTCCCCCTCTGAGGTTTAGTGTGGTTTTCTCCATAGCAAAAGCTTTGACCTGCTTAGGATCACTATCATGGAAGGTCAAAAAGTGTCTTGCTACGGTTGTCAAGGTTTTAAAATTCTGTTGATCCTTCAATGCATTTTTAATATTGCCAATATGTTCGAGTAACCGTTTTTTAAAGGGACGGCTTGTCATGCCTATGTAGTTAAGTCTGCATGAACAAGTCAAACAATAGATAACTCCACAGGAATTACAGTTTAAGAATTCCATAATTTTCTAGATTTTTACATATTTGTCCACATACTGTTTAGTAGGAATAGTGAATTGACAGGCCTTACATAAACCGCAACTATAAAATTCCTTAGGTCTATTATCCTCTCTTTTAGAACTTTGTAAGTAGCTATGCACAAGCCTATCACTCAAATTCCTAGATCTCCTCCAACTGAAAGCAACCTTATCATCTAATTCTTTATTCAGAACATAACACATGCCAATGTTTCTGAAAAATAGTAGATAATTGACGCCACTCGGCACAGAAAGTACCAACCATCCTAGTTTTAGATTGATCTTTAGTTGGATTGGGAGTTGGGTACATCAGAGTATCTCTATTTCTATGATCAGCAAAATTTTTTGCTCTCCATATAGTATTTCTACCATACCCTCTTTTCCTCAATCGTTCAGTTAGTTCTTGTGATCTCCTTTGATATGTTTCATCATCAGAACAATTACGTTTCATACGCAAGAATTCTCCCTTAGGAACTCCTTTGAGGACTGGTGGAAAATGTGCACTAGAGTGGTGAAGAATGCTATTCGTAGCCGTGGGTTTTCTATATGTGTCTGTGCTGAGAGAGCCATTAGGTGTTTTATGAATGGAGAGCTCTAAGAAATTTATAGAGGTGTAACTAATCTCAGATATCAGTTTCAGATTTAAGTCGTTCCTGTTCAGAATTTTAGAAAAAATCATGGAAGAGTTCTTCTTCTCCTTTCCATAAAATAAGAACATCGTCAATATATCTTAGCCACATTAAAATGTGCCTAGTATATTCCTCATGTTCTTCTGTGAAAACCACCTCTCTCTCCCACCAACCGAGGAAGAGGTTAGCATAGGTGGGGGCACAACATGTCCCCATCGCTGTGCCCCTCACCTGTAAATAAAATTTCTAGTCAAAAACAAAATACTTTTTAGTGAGAATGAAACGTAACAGTATTAGTAAAAAATCGCTGAATTCCGTCTGAGTATCCATACTTAAGAAATACTTGACTGCAGACAGACCTTGATTATGGTTAATATTGGTATATAGTGACTCCACATCATACGAAGTCAGCCATGTTTTATCGTTGGTTACAATTCTCTGGATTTTTGATAACACGTCCAAAGTATCCCTTGTATATGAGGGAAGGCTGACAACAAATTTACGTAGATTTGTGTCAATAAATGTGCTAGCTTTCTCAGTGAGTCCCCCGATTCCCGAGACTATAGGTCTCCCCGGGGGGCTATGTTCATATTTGTGAATTTTCGGTAAGATGTATATAGTGGGAGTTTTTGGGTTTTCAACCCTCAAATATTCAAAATATTGTTTAGATATAACACCGTCCTTAAATGCTGTATTGATAAGATTATTATACATCAATGTGAAGTTAGATGTGGGATTGAAAATGAGGCGTTTATAGCACGTGATATTGTTTAATTAACGATATATCTCTTTTTTATAATTATCCCTTGTCATTAAGACAATGTTGCCTCCCTTGTCTGAGGGTTTAATCACAGTATCTATCCATCCCTCAATATCCTTTTAAAGCTTCAATTTCATTCTTATCAAGATTTGATGTTGGTCTGGGATGTTTTGATAATTTAGTATATAATAGATCCAAATCCCTGGATACGAGGTCCACATAGACCTTAACTTGTGGACAGGAAGAGGATGTTCAGGAAGGAGGAGGAAGAGAGAGCAGCATGGTAGAAGGAACAAGGGGGGCTGAGATGCAGCCGAGCAGAGAGAAGATAAGCTGCTGTCAGAACTGTGACATTGCCAGCAAAGTGGACGGAGAACAGCTGGGGACACGCAGCGGGGCGCCAAAGACAGTATCCACTAACTGCAGAACCTTCTCAAGGTAAAACCCTAGCCTGCAGTGTATTGCACACACCCCAGTGTCAGAGGGAAGAGTGATGAGAGAATCTACCCAAAACTGCCATTGCATTCTTGTACAAGGAAGGATTGTGAGAGTTTTTTCCCCAGATCATACCTTTACACAGGCTGCAGGGAACAATTAAGCTATATCCTATGTGTTGCTGATATCTGGATATCACTATCCCCTGTTGCAGAGCAAATGTGCTAAGACAGATTCATTGACTGTTGAGGGAACAGCGCCATCTTGTGGCTGAACTGAGCAACAGCCCTGCTTTCTACTATAATACTTAACCCTTCTGGAAATCTCTGCAGGACATTGGAACACTACCAAATTCCTGTGCACAGGTCAGCCCAGGACTGAGTGGAAAATATGGTAACGTTACTGGGGATAATATTGGTGCACCAAATGTTTTAGATGATGTTAATGTTATGTGATTTACCTAAGAGTTGATTTAGTGATATTGAAGGTGTGACATTCAGCGTTAGCGGTACCGCTGCTATTCAAGTTAACCCGGAGGGAATAGCACGGTACCCCAAACTCCTGGATAAGAAGGAGCCCTCTAGTGGGCGCGGTAGTGACCGTAAGAGTCTTGATGGGTTATTATTGATTGTTCTTGCATCATCACCAGTCAGATATTGTTAACTTGAAAGTAGTAACTGTGATTACCAGCGTGCCGTATTATACAATGTGCATTGAAGATGTTATCGCTATTGTGCCTTATACTCAACAGGTGTATGTTATATGTTAAATGCTATTGTGCTCTATGCTGATCAGACGCATTATTTTGTCATTACTATTAAGCTGAAGGGGTCAGTGGCGCGGTGGCTTACCAAAACTATCCTTACCGCATTCTCAATAAACCCAAGTTGTTTGACCAATCCTTGTCCCTTTCATTGAAGTATTTATCTCCTGACCACCAGATATCCGAGCAGAAAAGAACCTGACTCGTGTCTGGAGGACATGGTAAGGGAAGGATTTCCCGTCAGTACTCGACCACCACACTTAGCATTGTGTTTTCGAACTGTGTGGAAGGAATCTGGAGTACCCAGACAAAACCCACACAAATACGGGGAGCACATGCAAAGTCCACATATATAGGGACATGATAGAAGTTAAACCCACGAACCCAGTGCTCCAAGACAGAAATACTAACCATTGTTCCACCATGTCGCCCATTTTCAAGGTGTCTGTCATGTTAGAAGAGCACCCTAGAAGTGACGCATTTTGTCATGTGCGTGTGCGCTCTTTCTTGAGTACTTATATGTAATGGGGATCAGGCAAAGAAAAATAGTGCTTTTTGGCAAACGCACATAATTTAGTCACTTTGCAATGACAGCCCTCACATGTAAATTAAACATAATTAACTTTTTAAAATTAAATTAAATAATGAATTAAATACTTTATTTCCTGTGAGCAAGTCCTTTGTTTGCAGCATGTCGGTTTAACAGTGACTGTTGGGAGACTACTGACATGCCAATAAAATGAGCTGTCGAGTTGCCAATTTGTGCTTATTAACTAAGGACACCAGATGAACTGTTAACCGGACAGTTATTTCTAACCAATTATTGCAAATTTGCCATTTAATAAAGTTTTCTCTGAACTCTTAGAATGACACTTTATTTTTCCAGAAGATTATTAATATACCTTTCATAGACATCTATTTGCTGTTTTGGTTCACAAACTAGCACAAGAGCCCCAGGCAGGATTACAGCCAGTGCTATTTAATAAATATTTCAACCCTGTATAATCAGAAGGAATAAATTGACTGCCAACTCTGCAAGTCATTCTCTTTTGTTCAATTTCAAGAAATAATGTTAATGCTCATTAATTTTTATGTAACACACATAAAGGGAAAGAATGGTACAATATACAGTATAAACTGTACATTGTTCTAAACGTAGTTTATAACATACATAATATATTTTAAATTACTTTGCAGTGCTGTAGTTAACGTGAACCAATGACTCCTAAATAAAACCAAATTGTTGGCTTATCAAATAAGTATTTGTCTCTGTGATTGTGTACACAAAAGAGAAAAAGTATTTGATATTTATCTTTTAATTTCTCAATCTAAAATGTTAATGGTAGATTGTTGTTATTTCAGGAGTAGGTATATGTACTGTATTTAGTCGTTGTTTTTTACCGATATCTAGTCCTTTGAAGCCAGCTATTCAACTGGACTAAACAGAGATACTCAACAAAACTAATCTTCTTCCCAGTGTAGGACTCGGACTGCAGCTCCTGTGTGTCTAACTGGCAGAAATTAGAATATAATACATAAGGAAGAAACTTCTGAAGATAGGTACCAGGATACTAGTGATGTATAGGTTGTAGTCCCTGGTGGGCTGCTGGTAACAGTGAACTAATTATAGACACTAATGACAGATTACGTAATTCTAGCAAATGAAGGGGCATCAGCCAATGACTATTGTACTTTCTAAACCACAAGGAGGATGGTAAGAAATAAATGTTAACTAAAGTCAATTTGTTAAAATATTAAGTATTTTCAACCAAATAACATGATAATATCATGGCCCTTATATCATTTAAATTGTAAATAGAAAGCTGACTGCATACTGAAAAGAGGTAGGTGAAACTTTCACATGAGCGTTGCATATATAGTTGTATACATTGTGCAATGCGGTTTTATTTAAAATGATGAAACTGTTGGCCATATAATGCAGTTTGCATATAGTTGCATACTTTGGTAAAGTTTGGTATATTTGTACGGACCTACCTCTGTTAGCTGGAATATTGTTTTGTCTATTATGTGTAGACCCCAAAATCTACAATAGGTCTCACAGGGGCAGGAGGGGCAACAGGTCCCACAGGGGCAAGAGTGGAAGAATATGGCAGTGAGGCAGGAGAGCAAACAGGTAGCTGATAATGATGAGGGTAAACTGGTGGGTGATTGTAATAAAAGTAAACTGCTGAAATAGGGGCAGATGGGAAAAAGGTGGCACAGTGGCAGGATGACAAAATGTGGCATAGGGGAAGTAGGGGCTTAAGGTGGCACAGAGGCAGAATGGGCATAAGGCGGTACTGGGACAGGATGGGCATAAATGGCACAGGGGCATGAGGCGGAAAATGTAGCAGGTGCATGAGGGGAAACAAGCAGCACATGGTCAAGAAGGGCAAATGTGGTAAAGGGGTAGCAGGTGAATTATGGAGGTAGGAAATATTTGTGAATCGTTCCCATGTTGAATGCATCATTTTGAGTGTTATTGATTGGGTGCATTTGCCCCTCCAAATTTGTATTACTTTTGATTCATTTTATCAAAGAAAATGCCAAAATTTGTGCACATGTGAAATGTATAATTTTTTGGTGTCGTGTGTATATGTGGGGTCCTGTAGAGAATATTATACCAAATGATTTGACAATATGCATAAAGTGCAAATTGCATATCATTGGCTTGATGATAATTTTACCTGTGCATCTATGTATAACTTTGTTATTGTCCAAGGGAACATCACAGAAAATACATAGTAATCTTGAATACATAGCCAGATTATCCAATAGGCTGACAAGGTTGCAGTCTAGGGCGCTAGGCTTTGGTGGAATTTTTGATGACAAATGGAAGTGTGGATTAGTTTATAAAACTTGGGAAGATATACACTGTTGGTGTACATATTTTTATTTATTTAGTCACATCATCATAGTCATTTTAAATGATAAAATGTGTATTCTGATATGAAATTTACCTGGGGAGGATTTTGGTGGGCTAGGGGGATTCTCACTGGTATTAACTAGCCCCACGCCTTGCACCAACTGATCATTGATGCAGGCCAATGTAGTGGTCTCTAGGGGAACAAGGTCAATGAATGCCATGGGATCACCGCGTGTCCCTCTAGCATGCCTATGGTGGTCTCTCACCTTGTCTTTGAGGCAACACTTAAAGTCTTGCCTCCTGTGAAATGTTAAAAGTAAAGAAAGTATTGTATACTGGCAAAAACAAGTTTAAAATACTTGTGCAGACATACACACAATAATCACAAAATGCAACACAGAAATAATTATTTTTTTAAAAATAAAACAGGTTGCAATGTAAGCTTTCACATTTTTACATTCCTGTGTTTACTAAATGTTTTGATCTTGGTCTTTCCATGCCTTGCACAACATTTATGTGTTTAACAAGATTGAAATAAGTTGGCCATTTTAGAAATGTAGAAGGTGCATTTCTAAATAAAGAAGGTATGTGTAAACTGGTAAGAGCATACTGCTGTGCACCTGGATTTTCCTCTCAGGCTGGTAAGAAGGCAATGTCATGTCTTACTTGTTTGAGGAAAAATATCGGGAAAACTATACCAACTGAGCCATCCCATAACCCTCCTACAAACGGACCTTTTCAAGTAATACAAATTGACTATATCCAATTACCACATTACAGGAATTTCAAATATGTGTTAGTATATATTGATGTGTTTTCTGGTTGGGTAGAAGCATATCCAGCAGCCACTAATACTGCTGTGTTCACTGCAAAGAAAATTGTTCAGTAGTTTGTGTGTAGGTATGGTATCTCTAGAATCATAGAAAGTGATAGGGGTATCCACTTTACTGGTGATATCTTCCAGAACATGTGTAAGCTCATGGGAATCAGTAGCAGGCTTCACACACCTTACCGACCACAAGCCAGTGGTAAGGTGGAAAGAGTAAATGGTACTATTAATAACAAGCTTGGTCAGATAATGGCTCAAACTGGGTTGGCGTGGCCTGAAGCTTTGCTTCTAGTCCTCCATAGCATCCAAACCACTCCCAGACCTCCTCTTAATCTGTCCCCCTTTGAGATACTGTTCGGCCAGCAACCTCATTTGATCGTGAGTCCACAAGACGACTTGAAGTGTAATAATGAAGTGACCGTGCAATATCTCCTAAAAATGAGCAGACAGCTAAAACAACAACAACAAAAACTAAAAATGCTGTCACCTGGTATGCCAGAAACTAACTGTCATGATGTTGAACCTGGGGAATATGTTATGATCTGCAATTTCTTACGCTCAGGTTGTTTAACAGACCGTTGGGAAGACCCGTACCAAGTGCTGCTGACCAGTACCACATCACTGAAGGTTGCAGAAAGAGACACTTGGGTCCATTCCACCCACTGCAGGAAAGTCAGTAACCCAGAGAAAGTGCGAAATAAAGCTGAGACTGACGACACCGATCTGTCACTCCTAAACCTGTTCCGGGAAACCTAAAGCCTGCAGTCAAGACACCTGAGCCAAGGACGTTGCCCCAAAATTATCTTTCCAGCGATGGAGTGGCGATTTTTGTTTTTCTTTTGTTCCACGATTTTTCTTGTTTTTACTTTTTATAGGACACCCTATTTTTGTGAAGGAGAATAGGAGACAGAGGCAGGATCTGGTAGTGATACTGATGAGATGGATGTCAAGGAAAAATTATTAGAATACCCAGAGCAGCCCATTATCAAGCTTGCTCCAGGGGTTATGAAAAGGTCTGCTAGCTCTGGAACTCGGAGACAGTGTGAGGGGCTATTGTCTGATGAATATTTTATCTGTAAGTACTGTGACACCCTAGTTGAAGAGAAATGCATCCAGCGATGCCAGTCCACTGGTAATCTGAATGTGGGCGGGCATCCTCTGGAGGATTATCACTCCTTAGTGGGTAAGGTTCTAAACCAAACTGAGTGCTGGGTGTGCTCTCATGTGCCTCATGGACAGCATAGCATAGGACTAGTGCCATTCCCACTAAACATCTCTGAGGTCCTCAAATTAAGGGATGGAAGGTCCATAGAAGGGAAGTACAATAATACTAGGTCCCCTAGTCTGAAGCTTCGACAATACTCCCTAGACCGGGCTTTACTGTGTCTAAATATCTCACATGTAAATGACTGGAATTGGGAGCTGACCTGTCAGATCAGACAATGGCTCTCCACACTAATTTTGGGGGGAGACTTACAAGGTCACTAATAGGCAGGAATGTTGCTGGACTCCATAAACTAGGACGTGTAACCAGACATAAGAAAGTATCCATTGGGAAAGTCTCTATAAGTAATTGTAAGAATGTTATCCATGCTGACACGTGTCTTGAACAAATGGAGACACTAGGCATGGGTAGTTTTGTCAAAACCTTATGTGATATAATTAGTGGGCATACTGTTTCTTATGGGTAGTTTTGTCAAAACATTGTGCGATATCATCAATGATCATACTGTACCTGATGTCCTCCCAGATGATGTGTACTTTGTTTGTGGGAGAAAAGCTTATTCCTGGGTAACTCCGAGTTCCAAGGGTTTGTGTTTCCTAGGTAAACTGGTTCCTAAAATCATGACTATTACACATGAAGAAATGGTTGGTATTCACAAGACCACATCACCACCATACATACACACACAGTATGAACACCTTGTCAAAAGAAATATGATTCCTGGTGAAGAGCCCATAGCTACAAAATTGATTAGTGAAACCTCTGGCTTTCAAGTTATGGTCGCCTTAGATCTCACCAGGACTGCTCGGGGAACTTTAATTTTTAAGTATATTCAAGACCTAGCTAAATTGATAGATAATATCCCCGAGATGTATGATGACACTTTCAGGTATATGGGAAGGGAGCTACAAGCGTATAAGAAGGAGTTGGTGCAACATAGACATGGATATTGTGTGACACTGGCCACCCAGTTTGGTGTCAAATGTTGCACGTACATCACCAATAATACAGATGACCCCAAGGAAGTTATAGACCGGAAGATGGATGAAATTCTGCAACTTAATGGGAATTTCGAAGGAACCATATTTCTTCGTTGTATGAGATTGGGGAAAAGGTGGCAGGTTGGTTCTCATGGTTGAACCCTGTAAAATGGTTCTAGGGGAATGGGTACAAGAAATGTTTGCTAGCGTAGGTAAGCTCCTTCTCCTTATACTTTGTGTCATCTTAGTGATTGGCTTGTGTGTCAAATGTGTTCCTACTGTGTTGAAATGTGGAAAGCAGTCTTCTGAGGGAAACACTGAAAACGGGACTGAAATGGTGGTGAGGGATACTGAGATCATGGTCTGTGAAGAGATACAGTACAATCCTGACCTGGAGAATGTAATTGGGTGATAGTTTATTATACTATCAAAGGGTGGAACTGTCCAAGTCAGCAAATTGGATAAAGTCATTTCAATTAATATCGAGCAAACTTGGTTGTCTTTGTTTGAAAATATGCGTAGAGCATGCTACGGCGTGGAAGGGCGTATCCAGCCACAACACGTGGCAATAACAGTTTTTACACTTTTACACACATTCACACGAACACACACATTTGTAATTAGTACACATTAATTGCAGTTACAACACATAGTTATTTATGTCAAAATATAGCAGTATTTATGTTTAATAGTATAAGTTACATGCATGTTAGTGAAACTCAATGTTCAGGTTGCAGGAACTGTGTCATGTTTAGTATCATTTTAATCCCCTATTCATCAGCCGCTCTCCGGTTCTTTCGCCGAAGAGATCGCACATTGCATACTCTAGTTATTAATGTTAGAGGATAAATGTTTAAAGTGATACCAACTGTAAAATGCTAATAGACTAGTTAAAACTGGATTCTTGGCGGAAAAGACGGAGCACATCCCCTGGAGAGATGACCCCCACCTTTGGATATTTTGGTTTGAACTGGCCTATGACCTGGCCTATGACCTGCAGTACACTGGACCTTCCTGAAGCCTGGACCAATAGAAGCAAGCCACATCATCTGCATTTTTCTACTGTATTTCTGACTGCATATAAACAGGGGCTCTGGGCTTAGTGACCAGTTTTCCTTGACCACAGCCTTCAGACCTGAATGACTGTTCTCTGGATTCAGAGCGCCTGCGATAAGTAACGGCTGTACTTATTATTATTTAGCTTGAATTAGTCTGTTACTTTTGGATAATGAATTACTTTGTGCTTTGGAAACACAAGTCGAGATTCAACAATAGTTATTGGATAGCAACAAAACGTGCATAACAATTTGTATCTGCGGTTGGAGAGAAGCGGGCATACGTTTAAACAGCGATTTGAAATTGTATAGAGCCTTTATATTCCATCAGTCATGGAATAATGTCTCTATAACAGTAATTCAGCAAGAGTTGTCTGGGGCTGGCAATTGTATGTTCCTATTAACAAACTGTCAGAATCACTAGGTGGAATTGATGATACCTGCCAGCAGTTGGCGCTACTGAGTGCTGAGGCTCGGAGTCTAACGCGCCCCTGGTTTTCACAAGGAACCCCCGCAAGGAGGTATGGACTTCGTTGCAAGGGACGTGCAGGTCGCGGCTCTCAGTATCAGTCAGCTGGCGAGGTAACAATTGAGGCAGGGGTGATAGCCCACCAGGATGCAGGATGGAAGAGTAGTCAGCAAGCCGGGTCAAAACCAGAGGAACGGATATAGCCAAATCAGAAGCAGGAGAATGGTCAGGAAGCCAGGTCAATACCAAATATCACTCTAAGCCAAAATCGGGAACCAAAGAAGAAGTCAGGAACAAGCCGGGGTCAGAATCCAAAACAGCAACACAGGAACAAACGCTGGAGCAAGGCTGAATACTCTGGCACTAGACATGTGTCAGAGGCTGCCTTATATACCCTAAGGTGCCTCCTGATAGGGTTAGGGAGATTTTGGCGGTAAGACAAGCTGGCTGCAGACAGGTGAGCAGAGATAGCGTCCAGCTGCTAGGCAACAGGACGTGGTTGCTTGGAAGGTGCAGGCGTCCGTCTCCTTCACCAAGTGTCAGTGCGGAGACGGCGCCTAAAACAAACTTGGTGTTCAGGTTAAAAATGCATTTTTATATATATCTGGATGTGTAAAATATTTCAATATGGACAATATATATGTGCATTCAGAATAGTATAGAAACTCATGGTATCAAAAGATATAAACATAACACCCTGTTTTATTTTATAGAATAATCATCATCATCAACATCTATTTATATTGCGGCACTAATTTCGCAGCACTGTACAAAGAATATTAGTCACTCACATCAGTCTCTGCTGCATTAGAGCTTACAGTCTAACTTCCCTAATACACACACAGACAGACAAACTAGCATAAATTTGATAGCAGCCAATTAACATACCAGTTTGTTTTTGAAGTGTGGGAGGAAAACCAGAGCACTCAGAGGAAACCCACACATAGGGAGAACATACACACTACACACAGCTAAAGCCATGGTCAGGAATCGAACTCATGACCACTGTGCTGTGAGTCAGAAGAGTTAACCACTTTGCCACCGTGCTTCATCCAATCAGGTCTTTGCAAAGAGGTTTCCATGGATTTTTTATTACATTTTTTAAAATTATTTTTATTGAGGTTGCATTTGCAAAATAACATAATACAAACAGTCAAAAATACAATTATCAGGGAAGGTTGCATAAAAGCATGTTCATAAGAAAAGAAAGAACATATTCAGTACACAAAGTGTGCATATTTGACAATCACATCATGAGGGCATATGTCCACGGAAATTAAACAATACACCAATAGGACCTAAAATGAGATACATAGGGGAGGTGGTTATCAGGTATTGCAGCACGGTGCGGAATGTGGAGAGAGAAAGGGTGTCCAAGGCTGTTTATTGAGGAGTAAGGAGTGTTATCGGGGGTTCTCTAGCACATATCCTCAACTCATACCAAGATGTGTGATAAAAGCTTTTCCAAAGTTGTGTTCTAAGATTGAGGTGCAGGATGTCAATCAGGCTCTCCCAAGTGGCAAAGAATTGCTCCACCCTAGATTCCTTCTGTAAAATAGCTTCAATCCAGTTCATGTGGAAGATATAGTAAAGCTTCTCTCTAAAAAGAGAAACTACCGGGGAAAGGTGGGGTCTGGGCCCATATCTGGAGTATGTTTTTCTGGTAGCCGTTAAGATTGCTAATAACAATTTTCTGCATTTCTTTCTGTGAAGATACCAGGTTTATCTGGCCCAATGCTACCCACTTCACGCTGGCTGGCAACCCACGGGTGCCATCCTATGCCAGGGAAGTCTACCCAGTACCTTCTAGGATTCGTATGGTCACTCAGGCAAAATGCAGTTATAAAAATACAACAGTATATTTATTGTCATACAAACAACACTAGAATATTATGTACACACAGTAAATAAATGCCAGGCAGGTTTACCACTTTATCTGTCCCTTACCCCAATAGCTTAAGGAGCAATAGTCACCTGGCTGTCCAGACTTCACGATCCATGGATCTCTCTCAGCTGCATATATAGACTCTAGTTAGAGAACGACAACTCAAAAGCTAGATCTTGCAGTCTTCATGAATGAAATCCCAGAATGAACACCCTTCCCCCTTGGAGTGACTCCTTATATCTCGGGTCTGATTTCCACAGTCTTTCCCCTCCCTCTGCAAACCCCTGGGTCTATTCTCCTTAACCATTGGTCAGTGCTGGACTAGGGGGGGTTGGAGAGGGGAGTAAAGATGAACTGTACTTCCACAAAACCTCCCCTGTTAGAAGGCCTGTCTGGACTAGCCTGTTGAGAACAATGGACACTAATTAGTTTTCCCACTCCAGCATCTTACAACCTTATCCCTACCCATAATCCCCCTGGCTTCACTTTAAAGACAATGAATAGCAACCTTACTGCAAGTCATCAATATACAATACACAATATACATATGTACACTGAACTACAATGTCCCCTTAGCCACATGTTATTGGACAATGCAGTTGTAGTCTGGTGAGCTGGGGAACAAAAGCATGGGCTATAAAAAGTACTTGCTATAATCCACATCATGTGAGAAATGAGAAACCGAATGCTCACAGGGTTATCACACTCATTTCGTCACACTTTCCCATCCAGCATTCTTTAGGGGGAATCCCAAAGATAGCCAATTCCAGGTACAATGGGACAAAATTCACCAAATGAGTAATAGAAAACCTTTTTAAAAACTTTTTATTAGAGGAAAATCTCAAAAGCAGTGTGTTAAATCTGCTCTGGGGTAGCCACATTTTGGACAGCGGTGTGAGTCTGATGAGCCAATTTGGAACTGACGGAAGGGAGACAAATAAGCCTTGTGGTAAATGTTCATGAACATTTCCCTATAGATCACTGCTGGAAGGGTTCTGGTAGAGATATCTAAAGTTTCAGAAGGACCGTTGCATTAGATTGGAGAAACTCTCTTGCTTCTGAGATAAGCCCATTTTAGATCTAGCATAATCAAACTGATGGTGAAGTAAAGAGTAATGGTGTGAAATGGCTTTGTGAAGCGGAACAGGTTCCGATCACACCCGCTCCAGTGGGCTATCCCAATCATGTGCAAAAAAATTGTGTGGAACAGTGCTGATGTAATGTTGATTTCGACAAAATACCAAGTAGTGAGATCTTATGGGTGGTTTTATCAATTAGCAATTTAATTTTATTGATACCTAACTTTTCCCATTCTGTAAAGGGATAGGCCATCATGCAGTCCTGGAAGTCAGGGTTATGGGATAAAGGGACATAAACCGAGGAATGGGGGTTTAGGTGAAACCTAAAACATAGTTGGTGCCATATCTAGTGGATTGTCATTAATAGGGGATTGTGGAGTACGTGATCAGCTATTTCCTGATCATGGAGGTGTAAGAACGCCAACAATAAGTATAGTGGAGGTGTAGGTGTCAGTATTGTGTAAGCAGTCCCTGAGGTGTCTCAATTGATTATAACAAGTGACGTTCGGTAAATTGAGATTTCCTTGCACTCTAGTCTGCTTTGGTTTTATCAAGTCTATGCAAGGTTTTTTGGATTATATAAGGAGGGCAGATGCTTCTTCCCAACTATAGCTAATAATTGTATGAGATTACAACAGCAGTTGTGAGCAGGGGAAGAAATCTGCCAGACCCCATAGCAATTTTGGGTAGAGGCACGGTAATGCAGCTGTAACCTCCCAGTCTCCTTGCTTTGTTCTGAAAGACCAATAAAATGGCATCTCCTGCACTCACAATAGTTCCGTCAGTGCTTGTGACTCTTGCTATGCATCTTTCAACTCCATTTTGCAAACTCTATGAAATGGAAATGACAATTATATAAATCTAAACATATAGATACAAACCTCAACATAATCTGCATGAGACTGTAACAAACATTACTGAAAAGTTAAATAGAATAGAATCCTAAAAGCAAGTAAATACAATAATTATTTTTGCACTTTTCATGTAGAATCTAAGCAAATTATCCTTTTCTGCATGTTTCCAAATTTCCACACAGCATGATATTAAATTGAATTGGCCATTCTAAAGAGATTATAAAAGCAAGGGACCTATATACTAATAATTACAATTAAACTGCAACCGTGACAATAGCATACTTCACTGAAACCTTTCTTTTTTGAGTATTACACTAAACACAAATATCAAAAAAAGGGTTTGGGACACAAATAAAAACAGACCTACTATAGACCCCAGTCTATAATTCCTATAATGTTCTCATTGTAGTTAAAAATATACTTATATCTTAAACTTAGTATTTTCTTAACCAGATCATAGCAAGGCGAATATGATAAAATTATTATAGAAAAGTGAAAAAAGAAAGAAATTGTGTCATTGAAAATCTTTTTATTTTTACAGACCCTTCAGCAGAGCCGTCAGATGTTTCTCTCCACATCTTATGTCTTACACATGTATTCACGAATAAACTATCTTTAATGCATATTCGCTCTTATTGGTCATTATAATTTATTTTCAGTCCTATTAACCATATAGTTTATTGTATTAATAGCCTTTCATTTGTTGTTCATCTAAAGGTATAAATTGTCTGGAACATTATACTTCCTTATTAAACGATTTCCAAACCTTAATATTTCATCTTATGTATTGGCATCACAGTAGAAATATTCTCTCAATGTGATATTTTTAACATGATGTTCGTGTTCTAATGTGACATTCTTGGCAACAATGAATAATAAAAGTGAAGGTCTTGGTGACTCCCACCAAACAATAAATTGTGAACCACTCATAAAATAAATAATAATAATAATAATAATAATAATAATAATAATGAATGAATAATAAATAATACTTATATTTCAATCTGGATGAGTGTAATTTCTTCTAATTTTCTTATTTTTTCATTAGAGTTTCAATGGACACATGCAAAATAGTATAACATTCCAATAGTGCAATTCCATCAATTTCAAATAATTTGTATAAGACACATGTCACTGAAATGGTAAGAAAGTTCAATCCACAATGTTTATTGATAATCCTCTCTATATTCCAGAGAGTGAACCTTCATTCACCTAATAATATTAACCTCACCAGAGTGAATCTCATTTAGGCTTTATTCATAAATCTTGAATCCATTTGACCAGGAATCTTCATTTCACATTTCACATATTCCTTCTCAATTACCCATATATATAGAAAAACATGAGAGGAAAAAATATTCAGTGCAATAGGTCTTAAAAAATGGGTGTTTATAATAAACAAATATCTCACCCACATAAAACCAAAATATAAAAGCATATTACTCGGTGCGTCCCATTGCCTAGCAACGGGGTGCACTTCTGGTTTTCGGGGCCTCGCAGCGTGTGCATGTGCAGGAATGATCGTGTCTTGTTGCTAGGCAATGGGACATCCTGCTCGAGCTTCCTGTCAGCAGTCAGCTGATCGTGATCGCCGAAACATCCGTCACCCCCTGCTATTTAAGGAACATTGGTTCACTCCAGCTCCCGCACTACCTGTTGTTTACTCCATTGTGTCCTGCTGACTCCTGGGTTGTTCTTTGGCTTATTTTCCTAGATTCCGATTTGGTACTGCACAGACTGTTTGGCATTGACCTTCTGCTTGTTCCTGACGCTTCTTCTGGTTTTCCCTGTGTACTATGCTACTGTTTGCTTTGACCCGGACCAGACGACTATTCCTGTCTTCTTCACTGCGCTGGTAACTGACTTGGAGAACCGTGATCTGCGCATCCTACGCAGCCAAGATCATACCTCCTTGCGGGGGTCCCTGGTGAAGACCGTGGGTGCTTTAACCTCCCTTCAGTTGCGCAAATATCAGCCTGTCCCTCCTACGGTGTCTATAACCGTGATAATAACTGCTGGATAATCTAGTGAGTTCATTTTGTGCAATTATTCCTTTTCATTCTAAAGAAACAGTTTTGCATAATATTACTTTATATCTTCTTTTTATGCTATGTTGTATACCCTAAGCATTGTAGCTATTTTGCCATAATAACTAACTGTATCCCAAGAATACATTTTGATTTTAATCATCAATCATGGATCATCTGTGCAATTGCTTACATAATTTTGTGATTAGGGCCTAAACACTAGTTAATAAAATATAACTATAAATATAAGAATATTTACTTTCCCATCATGTATAAATTGTTCTAACTTGTGAACTTTAATCTACCTTTGCTAGTTCACGTTCATGTTATATTTGAAGATGTTGGTCTTTTCACTCATCAAGGAAGTATCAACAGGTTGTGAGTATAGTTATCTAGACTCTGTGTCTCCCAGCTTAGACCTAATGGGCAGATACAGCTTTATGACCCAGGTACCAAAATGCTCACAGGGTAATCATGTTGGGAAATCTTTAGCCATGAGTAAGAAATGTGCTTTGAATAGAAGACTCATAACCCCACTGGTTTATACATACACTTTTTTTCAGTGAGGTCACAAGAAAGGGGGTGAGAAGCGGAGAAGGATGGAGGTAAAAGTCATGTAATACTTTAAAACATTGTCGTTTCTATTGGCAGTCAATGTGAAATTGAAGGATTGTCCATTCTTTCTTCCTCTCCAAGGCAAACGGTATTACATGAAAAAGTGAGTTAATTTTCTGCAACTATTCCTTTTTATTTTAAAGAAACAGTTTTGCATAATATTACTTTATATCTTTTTTTATGTTGTATACCTTAAGCATTGTGGCTATTTTGCCATACTAAATTTAATAACTATCTGTATTCCAAGAATAAATTTAAATTTTAATCATCAATCATGTTTCATCTGTGAAATTGCTTACCTAATTTTCCCTTAATTCACACTTATTCAGGTGAGCCATAAGAGTGGAAAAGAAAATAAGATAAGAGTGATTTTTTAGCAAGACCTCAGGTCAGAGTTTGCACTGGGATCAGAAGAGCCACTTAGGGCCTGTGACAGGATGGACATTCTAAGCCACCCTGTTCATGTTGCTGTGAAGCGGCTGGCCTTGCCTTACCAACGTCCTTTTCCTGTACCCGAATTGTGCTCCTCTACATACAGTAATAGGAGCTTGCTGCTGCCACCATTAGGCTCCTTCACTGACACTAGTTTTGCTTCCTTCTGGGTAACTTTTGCTGCAAGTGTACTCCCTCACTGGACACCTGGACTGATACCCCTGACCTCTTCCTTTAGATCAGGGTTGCTCTGGATGGTTCCCATTGGCCTATCACACTGGCCAGAGTTACAAAGTAACAGGCAGAGCATTGGTACTGGATGCTGGGTCCCTACCTCAGAACAGCCGAATAACGGATTAGATTGGTCTAATCTGTAGGTCACAAGAATTCACAGCAGGTAAGTAGGTATCAAAGCACTATCCTTAAGCAGTGATGGCTATTAGCACAGGTAGCCCTTAAAAGGACAGTTACACACTAGTTTTAGGTACTAGTGATATCCATAAAGTACAAATGGAATAATACATTCCTGGGTAAAACAGTGCCCTTTTTATAGTTTTGGACGCTAGCTTGACAGCAGGTAATCCAGCTTCCTGCCCCTTTAATCAATCCAGACTGATTTATGCAGCCTGCATGTGAATCAGCCTGGAGGGTGTAAACACCTTTTTACATTGAAGCTAGTGGCAGGGGGGAGTGTACTTCCTCCCTGTTCTCCCTGAGCTGCAGAGAAGAGGGGGGCTCAGCCTCCTCTTCTCTCTTGTGCCAGACTGTCTAAGGCAGGAGAATTATATTTTAAAACCACTTCCGAAAAACAATACCAGGGGGAAAGCAGCTGGATCCCGGGGCAGTAGTCCCTGTCTTGCCACTAATGTCACATGTCAGACCTACGGATCTAACGTGCACTCACTTGCCCACGCTCCCTGAGCATCCTGCCAGCTCCGTGGCAAGGTTGCTTCCTCTGACACCACCAGTATGCTTTCCTTGCAACCTCTGTGGCATCCAGTATTCTAAAGCTTCGCCAGGGATCCCAGTCCGTCTGTTGCCCAATATGTTGTCCTGTTCCACGCATTATCATCTGAGCTCCAGTGGAAAAACTTTGTATTTACTGTGTAGATCCTGGGCACTGTCTTAACTCCTATCCTAATTGCTTGGGAAACGTCAGACCCTAACCTGCTCTGGAGAGGTCGCTCAAATTCTCTCCTTATTCTTCCAATCCATCAATTTGCTCCATTCCATTCTCACTCCACTGTCCCTCCTGTAAGCACGACTCCTCGGCTATCTTGGACTCAGGTGCGGTCGGGAACTTCATTTTTCTCTCTCTAGTGTTCCAGTGGTCCCTGTCTACAGTTTCCTTGGAGATCCCAGTGATCATCACCGCCATTGAAGGCTCTCGCATTTCCAATGGTGTAATGAGAACATGAATCAAACCCTTTACTCTCCAAGTTAGGGGGTTACACCAAGAACAGATTACCTTTTTAGTGTTGTCTCAGACTACTAGTCCCATCATCCTGGTCCCCCGTGACTTCAGCTACACTCCCCTCAGCTGGATTGGTCCTTTTCCGAAATTCTTGCTTGGGTAGACACTTGCAGTTCAGGATGCCTCCTTCAGGTTTCTGCACTTGTCACCTCCTCGTCTGAAATAGGTGAATCTGTCCTATCTCCTCATAACACAGCCTTTACCAATGTCTTTGACAAATGCTAGTCTGAACTCCTACCACCTCATCGGCTCTGGGACTGCCCCATTGATCTCCAGCCTGGCAAGATGCCTCCCAAGCCATGGCCGAATATATCAAGGAGAATCTTCAACGTGGGTTCATCAGCCAATCTTCTTACCCTGCTGGTGCTGGGTTCTACTTAGTTGAGAAGAAATACGGGTCCCTGTGCCCATGTATTGACTACCGTGGTCAATGCCATCAATATAATGAATATCCTATCCCATTGATGATGGAACTCTTTGACCGAATCAAGGGCGCTAAGATCTTCTCAGAACTGGACCTCTGGGGAGCCTACAACCTCATCTATATTCAAAGTGGTGACAAGTATAAGACCACGTCATGCCCTTTGGACTCTGTAGTGCTCCGGCGGTGTTTCAAAGTTTTGTGAATTAAATTTTTAGAGACCTTCTCTACACCTGCGTTGTAAGTTTACCTGGATGATATTCTCATTTTTTCTGGAGATCTCACCTCTCACCGTCTCCAGGTTTCTGATGTGCTCTCCAGACTTCGAAAAAAATTGTCTCTTCTGTAAGTTGGAGAAATGTTCTTTCGGGGCCACTCAGGTGCCTTTTCTCAGGTACATTATCTCTGCTTCTGGGCTATGAATGGCTCTAGAGAAAGTTTGAGCTATTTTGGAGTGGCCACTGCCCTCAGGTCTCAAGTCCATCCAGTGATTCCTTGGATTCGCCAATTACTATAGACAGTTTTTTCAGGCTATTCCACTTTGGTTGCTCCCATCGTGGCCCTCACCTGGAAGGGAGCGGACACAAAAACCTGGTCCCCAGAAGCTCTTCAGGCATTCAACATCCTCAAAGAAGCCTTTTCCACATCTCCAGTGCTTAAACAGCCTGATGACACCTTGCCCTTCTTCCTTGAGGTGGATACCTCCGTGGTTGACATAGGGGCCGTACTGTCTCAAAGATACCCTTTGGTAAAACTTTACTCATGTGCATTCTATTTCTGCAAGTTCCTCCCAGCAGAAAAGAATTATGCTTTCTATTAAGCAGGCCCTCTCCAAATGGAGATATTTTCAAGACGGTGCCCGATACCCAGTGACCATCTTCACAGACCATAAAAACCTGCTATATCTTCAAACTATCCAATGTTTCAATCACCACCAGGCCTGTTGAGCTCTATTTTTCTCCTGTTTCAATCTCCGCATACCTACATACCCTGTCATATGAACAAATAAACTGATGTTCTCTCTTGGACCTTTAATTATACGCAGGGTACAGAGGTGTCTGACAACTGGCCTATTCTGGATCCCAGGTATCTCCTTTCATGTTCTGTGGTACCGCCCATCACTCCACCGCCCGGCAAGACCTTCGTCCCACCATATTTCCGAAAGAGACTCCTTCGCTTGTTCCATGCCTCCCAATTATGCCAGGTTTCTCAAAACATCCAAAATCATTTCCAGGGACTACTGCAAGGCCCACTCTTCATTCGTAAGTTAAAGATAATGGTGACCACTTGGCCACTTGTGATACCTATGTCCAACATAAAACCTTCTGTTAGGCACCTTCAGGCCTTCTGCAGCCTCTCTCTATTCCATCCAGGCCATGGTCACATATTTTCATAGATTTCATCACAGACCTTCCTCCCAATATGATGTTTGATGTGGTGTGGGTGATAGTTGACCATTTTTCCAAGATGGCCTATTTTGTTCTCCTGGTTGGCCTACCATCATCTCCAGCCCTGGCTCAGCTCTTCATTAAGGAGGTTTTCAGGTTATACGACTGTCCCCTTGAAATTAATTTCTGCAAACACAGGAAAGAAGATTACCCTTGCTTTTATAAAGACGTCATCATTTTCTTTAAATTAAACCTAATTGTTAATGTGTCTTTTGCACTTACAACTAACATTGTTAACACTCTACTTTGGATTTTCCAAATAGTCTTTTTTTCTGCCCCTTTTCCAGGAATAAGAGAAATAATATTTTTTTTAACATAATTTTAAAATATATTAAAATCTTAGGTTATTTATAATGTAAATCTTCATCACGTTTTCATCAAGCAAAATTGACAATTGCAAACCCCTTATTAATTTTAAATATCCTTAATTTATTTTTATTGTTTAAAATTGTTTAGCTGAATTCACACAAATTATATATATTTACTCTGCTTTGTGTTTTAGTGAATAAAAAATTCTCTGACGCCAATAGCAATATTCATTATGCATCATAAGTTGTCAGCAGCAATGAAGACGATGGAGCGTGCTTGTAGTCCACAAGTAAGTCTCTATAGGATGTCTGACACAGAGGTGAGAAGCCAATTCAGGCTTCAGATTCATGTTATGCTGGAAACTCTGAAGATTGTACAGATTGAACTTGAGCCTGTGACCGGCGTCTGCAGAACAATACCTCTGAAATTGTTGGCTGTCTAACATTTCTGTGCGCTTTGGTCATTCCAGGCCACAATTGCTGTGGAAGCAGGAGTGCTTTTAGGCAGGTCTTGAAGCAGGTCCAATGGGCATTCCTGGAATGCATGAGGCAGTTTATTTATTTAACATTAGAGGAGGAATCACTTTTGCTGATCGGCAATATTGCAGCGTTGCTTAATTGCCGCATGTCATAGAGGCTGTCAATGTTACAATGTAAACTTTGTTTCATCTATATAAAATAAATTAGTCTATCTTCACCAGAAACAGTATTATTCCATCAATGTACAGGCTATATGTGAAGCATCTTCATGCATTGTGTCCAAATATCAAATATTTTCATTTTGAGACGTTTATCTGCAATGTGAAGTAGCTTGTCAGATTATCAGAGAGGAAAAGTGGACAGCGCTGGCTATTAGGTAAGTGTATCACATCATACCTCTAAAAAGTGTAGCATTATTTTATTTTATGTCATTTACTTAGGTCCTGTAAGTATGTACTTAGAGCACCATTGTTGCAACAATGTTCCATATATGGATCCAATTTTTTCAAAATGCTGGAAGTTTTGTGCACCCAATGCTTTTTCAGATTTTGAACTAAACCTTTTCCTTGGTAGGAAGAGGTACAGAAGAGGTGAAATAGGCATGAGGCGTACTTACTGACTCCATGACGCTTCTTTGTCAACTCTTCACGGCACTGTTGAATTCCATCCTCCAAGGCAGGGACCACTGCTGTCTCATGCAGCCATACTGGTGTGCACAACAGGCTATGCATAGATGCACACAGTACAACAGTGCTATAAAATAAATATGCACTAATTGCACTAATACTAACATCCAAATCGAAAGTATGGTACCGAGACCTAAGGTATAGATTGGATAAAAGATACTATGATATACACTCAATCAGTTTAAGATAGGAAACAGATCTCCAGAGCAGTGTTAAATATGTGGCTATAGGAGAGATGCAGAAAAATATGGAGAGTATATATATTTATCATGTAAAATTTTTAACCTTAATTTTATTGATTACACCACTCTAGAGAAGAATACCACCTAGATCGTTATTAATATTGTATAAAGGATATATAATTCCGTAGGCTAGAAGATAGCTGTAATGCATTGGAACTGAACTTTCACAATATACACACTAGGTCAGACGAGACCTGGAAATATATGTGTTCCATTGTGGAATGCAAGTAGAAAGTTGTTTTTCCAGCAGCTACTCATAGTGTACAGATGGCTGTGGTGAATGTATAGGAACTGCATTGAATACTATTAAACTCATCTGTAATAAATACAAATTTAGAAAAAATGACTAGCGTCTCAGTCGTACTCTGCATCCACATGAATACCCCCACACATGCAAAAGATGCAGAAGAGCCAAGGTGTGAAAAGATTCATTACAAAGTCCAAGTGTGAAAGCTCTGTTCTCGATTTGGGAGCCATCTGACTTTGAGCAAGATACTTATCCTAAGTTTAGTTTTTTTGAAGGCAACTTGCATTTGGATTGGGTAGGGAGCTTCTGAATTGTGCGAATAAATAGCATGTATGTGAAAAGATAACATGTGAAGTGGGCTAGGGATTGATTTTGGAATGCTTTAAATACTAATTTGCTGGTTAAATCATACAGCTCAGTGTTTATTAACAATAATTAATAGGGGATGTATTGGCAGAAATCCTATTATCAGAGCATTTGTGCTGTTACATGTAATAGATGCCAGTGACATTGATGGTAGATATTAAACCACAAGAAGCTTTTTAGACTTAACCAATTTGTTGATTTTATTTCAGAACTTGTTGTAACAGATGATATATACATATTTACAGTTGTTCACAGTTCATACTGTCTACAACAGACAGGCAATATGACAACCATATGCAGTTAAGGTACTTAAAAGTATTTTAGTACATTCATATATGCAGATGATAATAAGCTCATATAATGGGCAATGTCAGCGAACAGGTTACTCATATATAATTTGTGCCTCTGCATACTTTTTATATCTTTATATAAGTACGTTTTACATAAAAGGGATGTAGCTCCAGTTATCACTTCTTTTTAGTTCAACTGTCACTGAAAGAACTGCTGAGAGCCTAACTTCCTATTTGTGCTTGCTCAGTAGACCAATGCAGACGGTTGGAGAGTGCCCCACTTCCTGTTTTCACTAGACCACAGGGGACACCACTACCAAGATGGAGACGGAGCATAGCGCTCCATGTTAACAGGATGGTGTAGTGCAGGATGTTTCATTTTTAAGTTTTGTGTAAGTGAGGTAGGTTTTAATTATATTCAGCAGTTGCAGAAAATCAGTGTAATATAGTTAGGAGTATTCTCTGGTCTGGTAGACACCAATTTCATTTAAGGGATATGAAGGACTGCTACATTGGAGGGTCAGGAAGAGGTTTCGGGAAGGTGAGTAGACACTGAGGATGGTGTCTGCCTCTTGAATCAGTACATGGGCTTTGTGCCTTTACCGCCTTTGCAATGGGAAGATAGGTGACCTGATGAGGGTGTTAAGACAGACGTCAGGCACTAAATTAATCTTTATAACCAACTAGCATCTCTCAGTTCCCATAGAAGGGCTGTATGTGCAGTGGTACTTGGATGGCCCCAGGACTTCACTTATAGTGGTAGGAACTTAAATATGTGCCAGCTCTGTTTAGGCTGATAGCAGCATTCCCAGGAGTAGAGTGGAGTGATAGCAGATCAAATGCAGTGACAAATGCAAATGCAGTGGCTGACACAGAATGTCCCAAAAGACAAATGATGGGCTGTACGCAGGAGCATAGGCTCAAGCTAGGTGATGTACCAATAACAATAAAAGGGCCCAATAAGGATAGCAGTCACAGAGGAATTCAGTAAACTTAGTCTAAGGTCAGGACAGGCACCATGGCCAAAATACTAACCCCCGCAATGAGACAAAACATTCCCAATATAAAAAGTCCACCTTACAGCAAAGGCTGTAATACCAGTTCACTGGAAAGCACCAATACCACCATCCATTAAAGAATGGTTTAAGCTATTAGATTTCTGCTTGTCAGTGGACGATCTGATCTATTCATCAAAAGACACGTTCCAAGAAATTGATCTACTATGGTTCAAATGGCTAGAATTCAAAGAAACACTTATATACACCTTCTGAAATATTTGAAACCTGTTTCCTTGCAAAAGACATTGTCCCAATATTATGTCAATAACCTTGTTTAACACACACCGACAGGGCCGCCATCAGAAATCATGGGGCCCAGTACAAATTGCGCAAGCAGGGCCACCCCCCCCCCAAAAAAAATTGCCTGCTCCTGTCAATTACAGATGCCGTGGAGACCAGCGCAGACGCCGTGGACTGGAAGACAGCGGGGCCCCTGGTAAGTTTGTGCTGCGCCGCCGCCGGGCCCCCTGGTGAGCCCGGTGCAACAGTACCCCCCTGTACGGTGTTTTCACTGTTCTAAGGTGCAAGTGGCAGCAAAAGTGATTGAAAAAAGTGATTGAAAAAAGTGCTGAACGACTGTTTTTATCCAATTTGGCCACCCATGTGCTGAGCAGTGGAATCTCTGCATATGTGGCCAACATTTAGGCAGTAAAAGCTTTAAGCTTCCCACACACACGACTATTGTTTTAGGGTAAATTACCGACCAACAATTTCAACCAGCATTTGATTGGGGCCAATAAGACATTGTTCTGCACTGCCTTCAAATCCAATAGGCCCAAAAAAAAATATTTGCCTTTATCAGTAGTTATTGGAAAACACACTAACTGAATCCCATGTAATTAAAGCAAATAACACATTGGCTGCTATGGTTTATTTTCATGGATCTGTTTATCCATGGTGAACTACAAATCACTCAAATAATTTTACTGGAGTAATTTGAAGTCTACTTAAGCAATTGAATTGTGCTTAAATTTATATTTAGCAATTTTGTGTTTGTTATACTGTATTATGTAGTATATAATATATGCAATGCTTATACAGGTAAAAAATACTAGTAATAATAATAAAGTATTTTATCACATGAAACTGGTGGTTATATGCCGTCCTCCAAGCCTTTCCATGGCCTGCAGCTTTCGTGAGAACCTGCCTGGATTATATTGTGCAACACCTAAATTTTAATCCAGCCTGTAAATATGTGTTTACAATACACATACAGCCCGCCACCCTGTAAAAAAATAACTAACATACACTGCGTCAATACACAGATCTTGTAGTGTCTCCCAATGTATGATAGAATAGTACATTCATGAAAAAAGAAAAGACTTGCACTCATAGTCCCTGTTGTTCCAGATGCTGTGCACAAAATGGTTTATCAGTGTTGCACTTACCAAAGTCAGCCAGTTTGAGCTCCCCTAGGTAGCTAATAAGAAGATTCTGTGGCTTTAGATCCCGATGTAGGGTGCTGCCGCTCCTTCTTCTTCTGCGGCGGCGGCGGGAACAGTGGTGTGACGTCAGGTCACACCACACCATCAATGAGAAGGGAGGATCACATGATCGCAGGGGCGGAGCAATGATTCCCTTGTGATCATGATTGACAGCTTCCTGGCTGTCACATGATCGCAGGGGAATGATTCATCCACCCCTGCGATCGCATTCTGCTGCCTGGCTGTCACGCTGACAGCCAGGCTGAAGACAGCAGCAGAGACCCGGGCCAGGTACTACAGTACCCCCCGTATCCCCCTGATGGCGGGCCTGCACACCGATTCCTATCCAGCCTTCCCCTACTTTTCCTCTCCCGCTTTCCTTTTTCCCACATTCCCTATCCTACAGTACAGTTGAAATAATATAACAATCCTAGTTAATTAATATATGTTCATATATGTTTACAACTATTTCATTTAAAAATATTTATTTTTCTAATATTGTAAACAAACTGTTATGCCATGAACATATGATATCTTTTTTATATTATGGGATAAATATACCACACTACTAAAATAATTTGTTCACTTTATCATTTACATATGCTGTACCTTTATATAACCAATAAAAATTGATTGCAAAAGAAAAAAAAAGTCAATATATAAAACTTAATATGGACAGTATATATTTTAGTAACTTAATGCAAAATTTCATGTGCTAAAAATGCAACTTAACAAAATTATACCAAAAAATAAATATTTGTTATTGTACTGCTAGGGCCAATATTGGAATCACATGAATGCAACTGGCTCCATGTGATCCAAGAAGTTGTGGCTACAGAAGCTGGGGAAATGGAACCAGGCTGGTCATTTTGACTTGCATATATATACATACACATGTGTGTGTATTTTTTATTGTCTTTTTAATATTTATACTTGTTGTAAGGGTGGTGGTGGTGGTGGTGGTGGAGTGGTGCGTATCCAGTTTAGATATAAATTTAATTTTAAAGTTATGAAAGTTCTGACGCCTCTTGGACACCTAGCAGCCATTTTGTGTACATGAATTATTATGTGTGCTGAGGCTCATCTGTGTCATGTCATTACCAAAAACAGCCCTCATGATGCAAGTCAGCCAATCAGTGTTGCTGTTTTTTGTTACACAAATATCAACTTTAAATTTCAGTGTACAAATAAGCTATCAAGTATTTGTGTGCTACATGAAAAAACAGTCAGTATTTTCCTTATGTGAAAAATAATAAACTAATTTGCACCCCTTGCTTTGCAACATGGTTTTGTGCAGGAAACTTAAGTAAGAAAACTTTCTCAATTTCTTGCCTAAGATCCTAGGGGCCTGATTCATTAGCGATCGAATCTGTTGCAGAAGTTGCGATGCGTATTTTAAGAACAAACGTGGAGATAAGAAATTCAAAATTCAATAAGGAGCGGAAAGTTGAAAAGCACGCCGACCTTCAGTCCTTTACGCAACGGAATGTAAGATGCAACGAATCTTCAGCTCATCTTAAAATACGCAACTTCCGCTTCTTATTTTAAGATAAGAAACTGTTATGTAAAAGCATATGTGGGAGATGCGAGGAGTTTGTTTACAAATGTAAAAGAACAATCGGAGTGTATTCTGCAGCACAGTTGTAACTTTTAACTTTTAACACTTAAAAGATGACAAATGATTTGGATTTGTTTTTAATGAGCTAAATTAACTCATCTTCTTAATCACCTATATGAATGATCTTGTTAAGAGTTTGATTAAAGCTAAGAAGGTGGATGCAGATTCTCATAATAAATCTCTAGCATAAATAAACATGCATATTAAAATAAACAGTAGTGTTTTTAAAAAAATTATGTACTGTGGCAAGAGCCCGCTACTGCAGAAGCACACGCGTACAACTTCTTCCTTTTTATGATTCTTTATTGTCAGGATGGTAATAATGTTTTGACACCGTATACTTGCACAGCAATTATGGAGACCCTCAACGCTTACTGTACATAGTCCAGCTCTCTGTCCAAATCAGCCAGCTAGCCCAGGGTTGATCTCCCTGAACAGTGATATAAGCAGGGTTTTATACCTGACACTCCTCCCACAGGCCTAGCTTGATGGACAGGTGACACACCCACCTTCTCTTTAAAAGGAAACGCCCATCCCTGGCTCTGTTTAGACTATCAGATCCACCCTGTTTGCTGAGAGGAAGCAGCTTTTAAATCATGTAAGTAAACCAATTTTAAACTACACATATGTTTTTACCTGGTTTAATCTCCACTAAGGTACATAACTGTGCCAATGTTTTACTCTACTTCCCTGCTTTCTCTGCATATTGCCAGCTAAATGCCTCCTTTTGTTACATATCCCTCCCCCTAGCGCCTCCAAGTAGGGGGACGCGGACTTCGCGAGGAGCACATATTTTCGTGACAACGCATCTGCATTTTTGTGTAGAATCCCAGGCCTATGTTCTACTGAGAACTTGAAAGGTTGTAGTGCCAAGAACCAGCGGGTTACCTTGGCATTTACCTCCCGGTTGTTCTGCATCCATCTTAATGGTGTATGGTCTATTATTAGGGTGAACTCTCTGCCTAGGAGATAATAGCGCAGAGCTTCTGTAGCCCATTTTATGGCGAGACATTCTTTCTCCACAGTGGCATATTTTTGTTCCCTTGGAAGCAACTTACGACTTAGGTACAGGATAGGATTTTCTACTACACTCTTCTCCTGTGACAAGACTGCACCTAAGCAAACACCAGAAGCATCAGTTTGGAGGAAGAACCTCCGGGTAAAATCTGGTGCTTGTAGAACTGGAGAGGAACAAAGAGCTAACGGAAGATCAGACCAGGCGGTTTCTGCAGAGTCAGACCAGGTTAATCTATCTGGACAACTTTTTTTTAACATGTCCGTAAGTGGAGCAGCTCTAGTGGCGAAGTGGCTTACAAACCGCCTGTAGTAACCTACTAAGCCTAAAAAGGTTCTTAACTGTGACTTTTTCTCTGGTCTTGTCCAATTTTTGACTGCCTCCACTTTGTCTAGCTGGGGTTTTACATGCCCGCGACCAACAATGTACCCCAAATATTTGGCTTCTCTCATGGCTATGGCACATTTCTCTCGGTTAGCTGTTAACCCTGCGGACCATAATGAAGCTAAGACCGCCTCAACTTTGGCTAAATGTGATCCCCAGTCTGGGGTATAAATCACTATATCGTCCAAGTAAGCAGCTGCATAAGCTGTGTGAGGTCGTAGCAATTTATTCATAGCCCTTTGGAAGGTGGCAGGTGCCCCATGCAACCCAAAGGGTAGGACTTTATATTGATAGAGACCATCAGGGGTGGAAAATGCAGTCTTTGGCTTGGCCGTGGAAGTCAGGGGAACTTGCCAATAACCCTTTGTTAGATCAAGGGTTGTTAAATAATTGCTACCAGCAAGATTTTCCACTAGTTCATCCACACGTGGCATCGGATAGGCATCAAACTGCGACATACTGTTTAGGCGCCTAAAGTCATTGCAGAACCTAATTGTCCCATTGGGTTTTGGGACAAGCACAATGGGACTATTCCATTCACTAGTGGACTCTTCAATTACATCTAACTGGAGCATCTTCTCGACCTCCTTTCTCACGTCCACCCGTCTGGCTTCTGGAATACGATATGGCTTCTGCTTGACAATGACTCCTGGCGCAGTGACAATGTCGTGTTCGATTAAGGTAGTGCGCCCAGGAATGGAAGAGAAGACATCCCTGTTCCGGCGAATCATTTCTTCAGTCTGTTGTCTCTGCTGAATGGACAAGTCTGGCTCTATGGGCACTTCAGACTTTTCAATGGCAGTACTCACTACCCGAGGAGAGGTTTCCTCATCATGCCAGGGTTTAAGGAGGTTCACATGATATATTTGCTCCTACCTTCTCCTACCTAACTGGTGGACTCTGTAATTGACAGGACCGACAGCCTCTAGAACTTCATATGGACCCTGCCAATGGGCGAAAAGTTTGCTTTCCTGTGTAGGAACCAGGACTAGGACCTTGTCCCCAGGCTTGAAAGATCGAACAACAGCACTTTTGTCATAACTTTTCTTCTGTCGATCCTGAGCCTCTTTTACATGTTGCTGCACAATGGGCCATATCTTTCCTAGCCTCTCATACATTTGGGAAACAAATTGTACCAGATTTGACTCCCTGGGACCTTGCTGCTCCCACCCTTCTTTTAACATATCCAAGATACCCCTGGGCTGTCTCCCAAACAATAACTCAAAGGGACTAAACCCTGTTGAAGCTTGAGGTACCTCACAGATGGCAAACATCAAATAGGGAATAAGAGTGTCCCAATCTTTTTTCTCTTGAGCCACTGCTTTCCTGAGCATGTGCTTTAATGTGCGGTTAAAGCGTTCCACCAAGCCATCTGTTTGTGGATGGTATACAGAGGTGTGAAGCGCCGTAACCCCTAGCAACTGGCACATGTCCTTCATCAGTTTAGACATGAATGGAGTACCCTGGTCTGTGAGAATTTCTTTGGGTATTCCCAAGCGTGTAAACATCAATACAAGTTCTTTATCTATGGTGCTGGATTTTATGTTTCGTAGGGGAATTGCCTCTGGATACTTGGTTGCATAGTCAAGCACCACTAGCATATATTGGTGCCCACGTGCGGATTTTTCCAGGGGCCCCACAAGGTCCATAGCTATCCGTTCAAAGGGAACTTGTACTATTGGTATTGGAATGAGAGGTACCCTGTACATGGGTTTGGGACAGGTTCTTTGACAAATGGGACAGGACTTTTTCACTGCCATGTGTACACCGGGCCAGTAAAACCTAAGCAGAACTCGTTCCCGTGTTTTATCCTCCCCTAGGTGTCCCCCACAGACATGTGTATGTGCTGCTTTTAACACTAGGGTTACATGGACCTGAGGAACCATTAATTGTTCTACTTTTTCATTCTGTACATTAGCAACTCTATACAGGAAATTATTTGTAACAATAAAATATGGTATACCTTCTGCAGGCTGGGCTTTCGCTACCCCATTTACCTTAGTCACACTTTTAAAGGCATGTTCGAAAGTGGCATCATTAAGTTGGTCTTGAGCAAAGTCCTGCAAAGGAAACAAAATTGGTATTGCGGACCAGTCCGTATCCTCACTGACAGGCGGGGTGGGCTCATCTGCGACATCACCGACCAATGCTAGTTTGGACTGTCCATGTTTCCCCACAGTTGGATGCTTTTGTGGAACTCCTGCTGTGACTCCCAGGATGGCATTCCGGTTTGGCGGTTCCCAAAGATTGATGTCCAGATGTTGTGGATTCTTAGGCGGTTCCTTTAAGACCGGGCTTCCGATCATTGCATCAGTTGCCGGCATGTCCGGCCGGATCCGCTCACCGAGGACATCATTAAACAGTGGGAAGTCTCGCCCCAAAATGAGTGGATATGGCAGTTTTGTCTTTGAGTGTGACTGGTAGTATTGTTCTTTCATACTCCTCTGTTGTGCCATGTACGCAAAGAACTTTCACTTTGGGCAACCGAGAAGTTATGGTTTCGGGTAAAGCAGAGCTGGAAACCAATGAGAGTTCACTCCCCGAGTCAACCAAAGCCAGAACAAGGTTTTGGTTGATTAGCACAGTCACCCGGAACAAACAAGGACTTCCTGATGTGGGACTCATGGTAAAACAGCTTGGAAATGCAGGTCCAATATGTGCTACAGAACAGTCCATGGGTTCCTGTAGTTTAGGACACTCTGCCTTAAAGTGGCCTGGCTCACCACATTCAAAACACTTCAGATTAGACAGCTTTGCACCTGGCCCTCTGTCCGTAGCAGTTTTGCCATTGGGCCCTGTGGCAAGGATCGTCAAACCTGGCTTTTGGTGTGGCAGCGACTTTGGCACAAATGCAGGTTCTTTAGTCATTTGCTGTAGCACTGTCACGGTCACAAACAGGAGTACAGCTAGGAGTCACGAATATGGTGAAAACACTCTGTTTATTTGCAGAAAAGTATAAATAGCAGGTAATTGAGAGCAGTAGTAAATACCAGGTGCAAGCTGATGCAGGAAATGATACGAATGTTCAGAAACCAGCAGGTAAGCAGCTAATGCAGGGAAGCAGGAAGTATGAACAGGTTCCAAGCAGGCATGAACCAGAGGAGCAAGGCAGGAGGAAGAATCCACAGGTTGCAACAAGGATATGACATCACAGGATGGGACAACAATAACCAGCCATGTATGCTGGGAGTGACAGGATTAAGAAGGGACACACCCAGGTGCAAGGAATAATTACAGGGCAGGTTAACCCCTGATACAAAGTAGGGCATAATAGCAGCACTTCTGGTGAATGAAGGTACTGCTGCAACACACAAAAAGAACAAATAATAAAGTCCAAAAGTCCAGGAGGCAGGAGCTGCCAGGCAAAGCAGTAAGCTGTAAGCAGATCGTTACAGTACCCCCTCCCTTAAGGGTGGATTCCAGACGCCCACATTACCAAAAGTGTTTGAAAGTGTCAGAGTCATAGTCCACTATCGGGCATGTAGTGGAGAAATCCTCATCCATGGACAACGAAGGTACGGGAACCATGTCCAAGGCATGCAGGAATCCCAAAGTCTCACCTCTCTTCTTTTTACCTTTCTTTTTCTTTGCTTTCTTTTTAGGGACACAGGATTGCTCAAACTGAATAGCACATGCAGGTAGCCTCAAGGGTTGGGCAATTGGAGACAACGAAGTTGGCACAGAAGACATGCAGGGCATACGGCTGACAAGTGTTGGAGCAAATTCTTCGAACACTGCCTCACAAAAAAGCTGTAAATCAGAAAGAAGGGGATCTCTGATCTCAATAAAGGGGCTGGCCCATTCCAAAGCTTTTCCTGTAAAGTTGGATAACAGGTAATATACTTGCTTGCGTTGGTTATCTAGGAGGTCAGGTACTGATGGTAAATAGGATATAAAAAAATTAATCAGAGCATTAAATTGCTGTATATCCCCATTGAAGGTAGGTGGTAGTTCAGACTTGGCACCAGGCCCGGACTGGGCGGCAGACTTGGCAGCAGACCCGGACTGGGCGGCAGACTTGGCAGCAGACCCGGACTGGGCGGCAGACTTGGCGGCAGGCCCGGACTGGGTGGCAGACTTGACATTAGACCCGGAATGGGCGGCAGGCTTGGAAGCAGGCTTGACAGGAGACCCGTAATGGGCGGCAGGCTTGGCAGCAAGCCCGGACTGGGCGGCAGGCCTGGCAGCAGGCCCGGACTGGGCGGCAGACTTGGCAGCAGGCCCGAGCTGGGCAGCAGGCTTGGCAGCAGGCTTGACAGGAGACCCGGAATGGGCGGCAGGCTTGGCAGCAAGCCCGGACTGGGCGGCAGGCTTGGCAGCAGGCCCGGACTGGGCGGCAGGCTTGGCAGCAGGCCCGGACTGGGCAGCAGGCTTGGCAGCAGGCCCGGACTGGGCGGCAGACTTGACATTAGACCCGGAATGGGCGGCAGGCTTGGCAGCAGGCTTGACAGGAGACCCGGAATGGGCGGCAGGCTTGGCAGCAAGCCCGGAATGGGCGGCAGACTTGGCAGCAGGCCCGGACTGGGCAGCAGGCTTGGCAGCAGGCCCGGACTGAAAATTTGAAAAAAGAAGGGCTTCATAGGTGCATAAATGCTCTATATCATAAAAGGAGTATGGAACACTTAAGACGTAACTTTTATTACTGACATATCAGCGAAATATAAAATAAAATGAAAAAGGTTAAAAACGTGATGTGTACTTAAAAGTTCGCTGGATGCTCCACTTAATCACATAGATCAATAATTACATCCTTATACTAGATCCTATTAGTATATATAACAATGTGAAGTTGCCCGATGGATCAATTATCTCACCACGTCTGGTTTTGATAATATAAATAAATGATCAAGGGTATAGTCAAAAGTTTCTATAATTAGCCATTGGTTTATAAACTTCCCTCCTGATTGACTAAATATTACCCTTAGCTGTCTAGCTATCAAAGGATCAATGAGGCACGGTAATCTAGCAAGTATTCTGGGCTGATCTGTATAAGGTGTATTGCTAGCTACCTAATGTAATCTCCATCTAACTTTAGGTCTAATAGGAGCATAAAAAGGATCTGAGGATTTTTAAATGGATAGTGAAGGGCATCCAGCGAAACGCCGACGCGCGTTTCGCTATGTGTGCTTAGTCGTGGCTAGCGGAGGACGCGACTGACAGCTCTTTTATACTGTCAGTATGGGGCTACGTGGATGTCACGTGAGGATTATTACCAATCATGTGGCGAGATATAAGATTGATGTGGTTGGCTGCCTATCTCAGTTCTCGTAATATACGAGTCTGTTTTGTGGATGTTCTCCAATGGGGTCCTGCAATATTCTCGCTCTATGGCGATGACCCTTCTTATAGGATATTCTGAATTAGTAGGGCGGGTGACGTATCTCGTCAGTACATGGTAGTCATAGTAACATTTTGTTAAACAAATGTCCTCTAAACGGACTGCACTTCTAAAGATTGACTAATAAGGATTATGGATGTCTCGCGGATATAATTTGTATGCAGATTGATTATAACTGCTAATACAGTTTAGCGTGATAGATGACCAATTATTTTTATTATTATTATTCTATGAGGTCCTGCAATATTCTAACTCTATGGCGATGACCCTTCTCATAGGACATTCTACGATGGTAGACGGGTGTCGTGTCCCGTCGATATGTGGTAATCATGGTAACATGTTGTAAACAAATGTCCACTGAATGGACTGCATTTCTGAAGATTAGCTAATAGGAATTATGGATATCTCACAGATATGAGTTGTATGCAGATAAGTTATAGCTGCTAATACAATTTAGTGTGATAGATGACCAATTATTTTTATTATATAATACAAGAGGATCCTCAATTACAATGATATGTTCAACTCTTGATAATATATATATTTTAAAACTACTCAGTGATATTATAAGGTAAGTATGAATTTATTAAAGTCATAAATTGTCTGTGAACGTGCATAAGTTAGTTAGATAATTGCTATAAATTGCAATAAATATAAATAGTTGGTGAAAAAATATAATAAGAGGGGAAAAAGAAATTAACAAAAAGACCCCATGTGATGTGATCAAATAAGGGCAAAGAAAAATATTTTCTATGCCAGAATGAATATGTGAAAACCAATTATGGTGTGGAATCAAGTGTCAATTATGTTTTGGAAAAATTATATTTCCAAATTGTGAATGAATTGTTAAATAAAATTGGTTATGATAAAATTATCATGAGTGGAGGTTTCATTTGTTTATATTATGTAATTAAAGGATAATATAAGGTCAATGATCTTGGGCTATCTGACATATATCAACTCGAGATTTTATTATGGTTGAAGACTTGTAGACAGTTTATATCAGTCAAGAGTCCAGATGCTTATAAGAAGATTGTATAATTATTATTCTCATTTAAACCTTTCGGATCGATTGTGTCCATGAGAAAAATCATCTTAGCTTCTTGTTTTAACAGTATTTGTTTTATGTCTCCTCCTCTGATATCCAAACTAACCTTCAGCATCCCAAAAGCTGTTAACAATTTGGGGTCATTATTATGGACTCGTAAAAAGTGGCGTGCCACTGATGTTAGAGTCTTCATTTTGCTCACATCTTCTTTCGCATTCCGAATATTACCGATGTGTTCCAAAAGTCGTTGTTTAAAAGGTCTAGTGGTCATGCCAATATATCTCAATCCACATGGACAAGAAAGGCAATATATGACACCCTGTGAATTACAATTTATGAAATTTCTAATTTCATGGCGATTATTAAATTTATCTGTGAAATATTTAGTTTTTTTCGTATATTTGCAGGCTTTACATGTGCCGCAAGGATAAAATCCAGTTAGTGTGGTCTGAATTGACAATTGTTTAGATTTTTCCTGAAAATGACTATGTACAAACAAGTCCCGTAGATTTTTGGACCTACGCCAACATGTTGATATCCGGTCGCCCAATGTTTCCTCAAGATCAGAATCTGACTGTAAAATATAACTGTATTTTTGTAGAATGGTTTGTATTTCATACCATTGATTGTTAAATGTGCTTATAAATCTAATCGTGGTATCGATAGATTTAGATTGTCGTTGTTTTTGTTTTTGAAATATTAAAGACTCTCTTGACAAGTTTTTAGTTTCTCTATATGCTTTTTTAATTAGATTATGGCTATATCCTCTTTTAGACAATCTATTATGGAGTTCATTGGCTCTTTTATCAAAGATGTTTAGATTCCCACAGTTTCTCTTTGTCCGAAGAAACTCTCCTTTTGGAATGCTTTTAATTGTACTTGGATGATGTGAACTTGATGCATATAGGATGCTATTAGTTGCGGTCTCCTTTCTATACATATCCGTTGATAATTCTTTTTGTTCCGTCACAAAAATTGTTAAATCCAAGAAAGTTACTTTGGCTGAATTAATGTCATATGTAAGTCTTAGATTTAGATCGTTATTATTCAGACGATCAATAAATTCTATCAAAATTTCTTTATCCCCTTCCCAGATGAGGAAAATATCGTCAATGAAGCGTAGCCATATAACAATATGTTGAGTATACATATCATTTTCTCCATTGAATACCATTTGATTTTCCCACCATCCCATGTACAGATTTGCATATGTAGGGGCCCGGACTGGGCAGCAGGCTTGGCAGCAGGCCCGGACTGGGCGGCAGGCTTGGAGGGGACAGCGCTGTGAGAAGCCTCGGAAGGGACAGCGCTGTGAGAAACCTCGGAGGGGACATCACTTTGAGAAGCCTGAGGGCAGACTCGGGCTGGACCGCATGGACTGGCAACTCGGGCTGGACCGCATGGACTGGCAACTCGGGCTGGACCGCATGGACTGGCAACTCGGGCTGGACCGCAAGGACTGGCAACTCGGGCTGGACCGCAAGGACTGGCAACTCTGGAGAAGTCTTTGAGGGCAGCGCCCCCTCTGGAGCAGACTGGAATGGCAGCGCCCCCTATGGAGCAGACTGGAAGGGCAGCCCCCCCTCTGGAGCAGACTGGAAGGGCAGCCCCCCCTCTGGAGCAGACTGGAAGGGCAGCACCCCCTCTGGAGCAGACTGGAAGGGCAGCGCCCCCTCTGGAGAAGACTGTAAGGGCAGCGCCCTCTCTGGAGGAGTCTTTAAGGGCAGCGCCCCCTCTGGAAGAGTCTTTAAGGGCAGCGCCCCCTCTGGAGCAGGCTGAAGCTCAGGAACAGAGACAGCGGCTGAAGACTCGGAACTGGAGAAAGAGGCTGAAGACTCGGAACCGGAGACAAAGGCTGAAGACTCGGAACCGGAGACAGAGGCAGGAAACTCGGGATCGGACACAGTGGCAGGAGACTCGGGACCGGACACAGTGGCAGGAGACTCGGGACCGGACACAGTGGCAGGAGACTCGGGACCGGACACAGTGGCAGGAGACTCGGGACCGGACACAGTGGCAGCAGGCTCAGGACCGGACACAGTGGCAGCAGGCTCAGGACCGGAGACAGTGGCAGCAGGCTCCAAGCTGGAGGCAGATGATGTGACCTCAGAGCTGGAGGCAGATGATGTGACCTCAGAGCTGGAGGCAGGCAGATGATGTGACCTCAGAGCTGGAGGCAGATGATGTGACCTCAGAGCTGGAGGGAGATGATGTGACCTCAGAGCTGCAGGCAGATGATGTGACCTCAGAGCTGGAGGCAGAGGCTGGCACCTCGGCACAGGAGACAGAGGCTGGCACCTCGGCACAGGAGACAGAGGCTGGCACCTCGGCACAGGAGACAGAGGCTGGGACCTCGACACAGGAGACAGAGGCTGGGACCTCGACACAAGAGACAGAGGCTGGGACCTCGACACAAGAGACAGAGGCTGGGACCTCGACACAGGAGACAGAGGCTGGGACCTCGACACAGGAGACAGAGGCTGGGACCTCGGCACAGGCGGCTGGTGCTGGCGCCTCAGGACAGGCGGCTGAAGCTGGCAGATTGGGTCTCTTCCCAGAGAACAGAAATGGTGGAGCATAAATAATTTTGGAATGCGGAGAGGAAATAACAGGAGATGGTTCAGTAAGCTGACGTGGTCTACGGACAGGACAGTCCTGCAAGAAATGTGCATTGCTGGCACAATAGAGACACAACTTGTATGTTATCCTGCGCCGCCGTTCCTCTTCGGTCAGATGGGGGCGTGGACCACCTGTGTACTGGGAATTTGTTACCCCATACTTCATAGAAAACAGCAAATTTGTAGAAGTACTTTTAAGAGGTGCTGTTTGCACAGGTTCATCAGCAGAGAAGGTGGATTTAGACAGATCAGCAGCTTCTGAATTAGGAGAGACAGAATCTGACAGTCTCCTGGGCGGGTCCAAAAGCAAAGTGGAAAATTTAGCCAGCTGGGAACGTAGCAATAAAATGTCCATCTGTAAAGTTTGTAGCAGTGGCAATTCCAAGACTGGTAAAACAGACATGTTGCAAAACACAAATGAAAACTTGATTGCAGAAAAGGGTCCCAGAAATAAAACTTTCACCTGACTCCAAAGCTGTTTTGTGGGCTGGTTATACTGTCACGGTTACAAACAGAAGTACAGCTAGGAGTCACGAATATGGTGAAAACACTCTGTGTTTATTTGCAGACAAGTATAAATAACAGGTAGTCAGGAGTAGTGGTAATTACCAGGTGCAGGCTAATGCGGGAAATAATATAAATGTCCAGAAACAAGCAGGTACACAGCTAATGCAGGAAAGCAGGGGTATGAACAGATTCCAGGCAGCATGAACCAGAGGAGCAAGGCAGGAGGAAGAATCCACAGGTAACACAGGATATGACATCAGAATAGGACAACAATAACCAGCCCTGTGTGCTAGTAGTAACAGGTATATAAAGGGAAAAAGAGACCACACCCCAGGTGCATGGAATAATTGGAGAACAGAAAAGTTAACCCTTAAAGCACAAGAAATGCACAATAGCAGCACCTCTGGACATCAGAAGTACTGCTGCAACCACATAAAAAGAACAAATACAAATAATAAAGTCCAAAAGGTAGGAGCTGCCAGGCGGATCGTGACACAGACCAGAGGACAGCGACCTGCGGGCTCTCGGCAGCTAAGCCCATCCTGCCTCGCAGCGGTCCTTGGTGAACACCGGGGAGCTCATTAGACTCCGCACCTCTGACAGGCCAGTGTCAATCGTGATTAGCACTAAGATACAGTCAATCAGTTACAGTTTGCTCTGACCATGGATCCAACGGACAATCCCTCTCCTAGGGATCTTTTAAAGCATTTGGTAGGAAGAGTGGAGAAGCAGGAAGCAAATCAAGAGCAGCTTCTAAAATTTCCATTGATGGGGGTAAGATTACTGAAGGATCCATTCTGGTTCGTACAGCCCCTATTACCCTACAGATTGGACCACTTCATCAGGAGGCTATTTCATTTCTAGTGATCCAGAGAACCACCAATCTGGTCATTCTAGGATTTCCCTGGTCACGCTTCCACTCCCCCACCTTGGACTGGCAATCTGGCCATATATTGTCTTGGGGCAGTATTTCCATTCACACTGCCTTCAAAAGGTGGTTCCCAGAGTTTCTCTTCAGCATTCCAGGGTAATTTCCCTATCGCTTCTACCAGCACCATATCAAGCTTTCGCAGATGACTACTGTGAACAGGAAGCCACGAGATTACCTCCTCATAGATTTTGGGATTGCGGCATCGACCTCATACCTGATAAACCTATTCCTCAAAGTCGTGTATACCCTCTTTCCATTCCGAAGTCTAATGCTGTGGAGGAGTGTATTCAAGAAAACTTAAAGTGGGGCTTTATTCGTAAATCCTCCTCCCCTGCTGGTGCAGGCTTCTTTTTTGTGAAAAAAAAAAGATGGGGGTCTTCGCCTCTGCATTGACTACAGAGATCTCAATGCCATTACGCTGACAAATCAATACCCTTTGCCCTTGATTTCTGAGTTATTTGACCGCATTAAAGGAGCCACTATTTTCTCCAAGCTTGATCTCAGAGGAGCAAAATCTCCTACGAATAAAAGAGGGGGATGAGACGGCCATTTTGAGTACCTGGTCATGCCCTTTGGACTATGTAATGCCCCAGCTATATTTCTTCCGAGATCTTCTTTACCAATTCGTGGTTATATACTTAGACGATATCCTCATCTTCTCTAAAGACCTGGAAACTCATCATAGACATGTGGTGGAGGTTCTGGCTCGTCTCAGGGAGAACCAGTTATTCTGTAAATTGGATAAATGTACATTTGAGCAGAAGCAATTAACCTTCTTGGGATATATCATTTCTGGGACCAGACTCCAGATGGACCCAACCAAGCTGAAGGCCATACTTGATTGGTTCCAGCCCTGTGGTCTTAAAGCCACTCAATGGTTTCTGGGATTCTCCAATTATTATCGCCAGTTTATTAAGGGATCCTCTACTCTGGTAGCACCCTTCACGGCACTAACTGGTAAAACTGTCAACGCCAAGTCATGGCCACCTGAGGCTATCGAGGCCTGAAAAACACTTAAGGCTCTCTTCCCTTCAGCACCCATTCTCCAACAGCCTGATTGTCTACACCCTTCATTATCATCATCATCATCATTTATTTATATAGCGCCAGCAAATTCCGTAGCGCTTTACACCCTTTCTTTCTTGAAGTGGATGCGTCATCTGTTGGAATTGGAACTGTCCTATCACAGTGTCACACACCGCTCTCATAACTAGGTGCTGCTGTGTGACTTGCCCTTTAAGGAACTATGTTGGTGCTTGTCTCCTGTTTCAGAGTCTCTACCCTTTCATGGCTGTTTTCTGTTATCCTAATTGGAAACCTCCTTCTGAAGCTTATTGGTTACTGAAGACTATATCAACCTCTTGTGATCAGGGATTCATTGCCTGATCTTCGTGTTACTCACACTACTGTGGGTTCTGGCTGCATACTTAACTCCCTGAGTGTCTCCTGGATGTTATTCGGCTGCCGAGATTGCCTGTCATCACTGATCTCCATTTGGCCCTGCTGAATACCATTTCATGGTTCATCTCTAAGCTGCAACTATTCATTGAACTTTCTTCTGCACATTGAACTGTCGTGAGTTGCTTGTTACAACTGTGCTCATATTGATTGGATTCATTACCGCCCTGCTTGGCTGTTTATTATTCTTTTGAACTACAATCAAGTTCTGGTCATCTGTGGTTCTAGGTCTGGCACGGCTATTATTATCATGCTGCTGTTTGTGAATTGCTTGACTATTTCTAAGAATCATTGCCGAGCTAGGAGCCAGTTCCTTTAATCAAGTTCTGTGCGATATCAGCTGCTTTCTGCCAAAGGGATGAACTTACGTTTCTCTGTGTATTGGATTTCTATTGTCACGCTGTACTTCTAGCAACATTCTATTGCATGTCTTTAGTTCACCAAGTTCTTGGACTATATATACATCTGTTGTTCCGCTGACAAGAACCGTTACATTACCTATAACCATCCGCTAAAGTGAATCACATTCCATCTGGATCAGCCAAGTCTATTTACTATCCTCATCGGACTTCCAAGCTGTGTCAATGATTCTCCTTTATTGCTGTCTGTGTTACAAGGTTACAAGTGTTCTGGATCATCATCTCAGCGTTGAACTGTAGTGCTTGTTTTTCATGCTGTTGCTCATGGTTACCACTTGAAGTACTGATGTGATTGTTTTATTCCTCAACTACCGTGTACTTAGCACTACTGAGTTGTACATGTCTTTTATTACTGGTGTTGCACCATTGAACAATATACTAAAGTTGCAACACTACTTTATCGTCTGTGTATTTCTTCATTGTGATTCTCCATCTGAACTTATCCCAGCGTGTTCTGTCTCCACCACCCTCTGCTTTACCATCTAAGTAGAAGTTGGGGATCAACAAATATTCCTAGACATGACACACAGCGGGATTCCGCCGGTAAACTCCATCCGTGTGGGTTCTTCTCCTGTCGCTTTGCACCAGCCAAATCCAATTATGGAATCGACGATAAGGAGCTCCTAGCCAATAAATTGTCTCTTTCTGAACGGAGGCATCTCTTGAAGGGAGCACATTTCCTAATACCCATTTATACTGATCATAAAAATATGTTAAACTTACGTTCAGCCCGCAAATAAGATGGTCCTTATTCTTCTCTTGCTTCGACTTTAACATCACCTTACGTTCTGGATCTAACAATATCAAGGCGGATGCTCTATCTTGCTCATTTGATCCAGCTGATTTGGAACCTCTTGAGGAAAATAGATTAATTCTGGAACCTAGCCGTATTCTAGCAGTTACACAAATTGTTTGCATAGGATGTCTTCCAGGCAAGACCTTAATTTCTTCTTATATCCATACCAGGTTCCTACAATGGGCACATTGTTCTCTCTTTTCTGGCCATGCAGGTATTCACAAAACCTGGGACTTGTTATCTCGAAATTATTGGTGGACTTCATTATACGATAATGTTAAAAAATTTGTCTCGGCCTGTCCCGAGTGTGCGCAACATAAAACTTTCTAGGAGGAGACCTTATGGACATTTGATTCCATTACCAGTTCAGGAGAATCCTTGGTGTCAAATATCTATGGATTTTATCACTGATCTTCATCCTTCCAATTCTTCCACAGTGATTTAGGTCGTCTCTTGATCGCTTCTCTAGAGCAGCCCATTTTATTCCTCTCAAAAACCTTCCATCTTCCTCCTCATTGGCCGATATTTTCATTAAAGAGATTTTTCGTCTCTCTGGTTATCCTCTACACATTGTTTCCGATCGAGGATCCAAGTTCATATCCAAGTTTTGGAGGGCTTTCTGCAATCAGGCCAGGATTAAACTTTTCCTCTGCATACCACCCTCAGTCCAATGGGTTGACCGAGAGAACAAATCAAGAGTTAGAGAAATTTTTAAGCATGTATGTATTGACTAATCAAGACAATTGGGTGGATCTTCTTCCATGGGCTGAGTTCGCTCACAATAATGATTATCATAAAGCTATTTCCAACTCACACTTCTTTGTTCTTTATTGCTGTCATCCCAAATTACCCACCTTCTCTCAGATAGCCTCTTCCGAGTTTCCGGCAGTGGATTCCTTGTTTCGCAACTTTTCGCACATCTGGGAACATGTCAAGGTTAATCTGGAGAGATCTGCCATTCGTTCTAAGGAATCATACGCTAAGAAGAGAAGGGCTGGTCCGAATTTGGTTATCGGAGAGAGGGTATGTTTGTCCACACAAAACACCCAGTAAGAAATTAGCCCCTAGGTTCATTGGATCCTTTGTAATATCAGAGGTTATCTACCCAGTGGCCTTCAGGTTGAGACTTCCCCACTCCCTGCAAATACCCAATGTTTTTCATGTCTCCTTGCTGAAACTGGTGGTCACCAATAAGTTCTCCACTTTCACCAGAACTCCACCACCAATTGTTGATCAGGATCATCTAGAATATGAGGTAAAACAGATTTTAGACTCTCGAATATTCAGAGGTTCCTTACAATTTCTTGTGGACTGGAAGAGTTGTGGGCCTGAGGAACGTTCCTGGGTTAAAGCCTCTGATCTTCACACTCCCCATCTTCTCAAACAATTTCATAATGAATTTCCCAAGAAGCCTTTTTAGGGTGTTTGGAGTCCACCCTTATGGCAGGGGGCACTGTCATAAACTTACCCATCCTCGTTCCAGCTCTGTCCGCTCTCTGTGATCGGAAAAGTCAGTTCCGGGTATCGGCGCTCACATGATCGCTACGCTCGGGGCAGGAAATTTGAACTGCTGGTTATTTAAACCTCACTGACACTTGGTGAGTGTCAGAGCAACTTGTATGCTTCCAGGCTCCTAATTCTTCATGACTTCTTTGTTCCTGATCTGATTCCCGTGTACCAGTGCTGCCTGTTTGACTATTCTAACTCCTCTGCATTCATGTACCGACTTGACTTGCTGACTATTCTCTGCTAATATCCTGGGCTCCTGACCCGGCTTGTCTGATGCTGCTTCTGCCTCCTTCTTATACTCCTGCCGCCTGACCTTGTACCGAACCTAGGAATTTCCTCACCCTGAGACTACCTGCTGATTCTGTATTGTGCTGCTCGATAGTGTACCAGATCCGCTGTCTGACTACGGTTTCCTACCTGTTTATCTCATTCACTAGTACTACATATAGAGGCAGAACAGAGGACCGTGACCTGCGGTCTCCGGCAGCTAAGCCCATCCCGTTTGCGGCAGTTCTTGGTGAACATCGGGGAGCTCGTTAGACTTAGCACCTCTGGTAGGCCAGTGTCAATCGTGATTGGCACTAAAATCCAGCCAATCTGTTACATAAACTTTGACATCACCCTATTTTAATTTAGTCACCAAACACTCCTGTATCTATATTATGCGGCTGTCTTTCTGCAGGGTATCTAGTCTAGATTTAGCCATCAGGGGTTTACTGCTTCATGCTGTCAACATCATTACATTTGGGATGTACAAGGATAACTGAAAATTAGTGGAGTTATCCTTTTAGGCACCAAAAAGTTAAAATAAATACTAACCACTTACATCTGAGTCTTTGTGGATCTGGGGTGTGGAGATATTATGTCTCAAGCTTTTCTTTACTTGCAGTGTTGAGACGTATGATTTTATACTAAGCAACATGCATTTTATAATTAAATGTCAGATTAAGCTGTAGGTGCCCATTCTTGACAGATCACATTAGCTAAGGAGCTCTAGGCGTGGTCAATCCCAGGTTCTGTAGTCTGCAGTTGATATAGACAGTGCTGTTTACCATCCATCCGTACAATATATGATATTACCTCCCAGGAAATACTAAGAACTAGTGCAACAAAGAAATCAAGTGCTTATGGATATAGAATGCAACAATTTGTGAAAAGTGAGCTGCCAAGTAATACAATTTAATTTAAGTGCAGCCTATTCCCCCTTCACTGGGAATGGATTTGAGAGTATGTTTATAGAAGTACTTGGAAGTCAAGGGTTCCAGATGAATTGTAGAAGAGCCTTTTGGACATTGTTTATCATGGCAAATGGGACAATGACAAGGAACATTTGAAAAAGATAAAGCGATTTTGGTATAAGACTCATTTCCTGCCCAGCCACAATGTAATTAAGCAGTTTCAGGAGGTCAGTTCAGCCTTCAGCTCAGCAAACAGTTGACTGAAATTCTCTTGGTATAAGAGATTATATCTACAGGTTAAGTAAACCCCCAAGTATTTAACATTTTTCTTCTGCCATTTAATATTGTAGTTTTTTTTTATCTTGAAGGGACATGTGTAGAAGCGTAGCCTTGGACTTTTTGCAGCTCATCTTATCCTGATATTTTGCAATATCAGCTCATGGTTTTGTAGAGATTTGGTAGGGAGATTCTTGGATTGTCAAAGTTAAGAGAATATCATCTGCAAATAATGAAATCTTTGAAAGATTCCCCCAAATGTGCACTGCACAAATATCAGGGTTTGCTCTGATATGAGCAACTAAAGGTTCTACAACCAGAATGAAAATCAAGGGAGATAACAGACAGCACTGTCTGGTTCCTTTTTAAATGAGAACTGAATCAGAAGGAAAACCATTAATCAGAACCCTGTCTGAAGGGTCAGTTTAAAGAGTCAAAATATTGATCAGAAGATCATCAGATATGCCCATTGATTTAAGGGTGTCATTAGATCCTACCAGATGCTTTCTCAGCAATAAGAGAAAAAATATGTGGACATTTTTAAGGGTCCTTTATGGGGTTTTTTTCTTGATTATATTTTTAAATTACATTAACCCTTTTGACTTATAAATTCATCCAATTTAAGTTTGCATAACTCTTAAATGTTATTCTATTCTCTAAAGCTTTTCATTGTTGCCTAAACCTCTAAAATGTTTATGTTTAGTACATTAAAATATGGAGGGGACTATAACTGCAGCATTTCATTGTTGGGTAGGATTTACTCCATAGATTTTAAACTATCTTTTGCTCAATGCAATGTTTATGCTAGAGATCCTTCCTTTCTTCTTACCTAGAATGAGCATTTTTAGATTCAATTTATTTGCTTCTCTTTCATAGATTTTTAACTACACCCACATACAGTATATTGATGAAGAAAAAATAAGAATCTGGGGCCTGATTCATTAAGGATCTTAACTTAAGAAACTTTCAGTCTCCTGGACAAAACCATGTTACAATGCAAGGGGTGCAAATTAGTATTCTTGAATACTTGATAGCTTATTTGTACACTGACATTTAAAGTTGATATTTGTGTGCTACATGAAAAAACAGTCAGTATTTAACTTATGTGCAAAACAGAATACTAATTTGCACCCCTTGCATTGCAACATGGTTTTGTCCAGGAGACTGAAATAAGGAGTTTCTTCAGTTAAGATCCTTAATGAATCAGGCCCCTGATTATATTATAGCAACCTAGTTTCCTAGTGCTAACCATCACATATATCAGCAAAATAGTCTCAAACAAAGTTGACAGTCACTAAAACTTCAATATTTATGCTGGTTACCAGGAGAAGACTTTCAAAATGTCACATCAAATCAAGAAAATACTTGGTAGTGGGCCTACTCAAATTATAAAGTTATTACATCATGTTAACCATTAATGGGTTCCTTCTTTTCAGATAGATCAGTGTATCCCAGAAAAAAGAAGGATATCCCATAGTGTAGTAAATTCCGTAAATACTTCATTCACAAAGATTCACTTTTCACTTTTTAATGTAATAGCTTACTTACATTAAAAAGTTTTACATTAGGAACACTGAAATCGTCCCTAAGCCTCATATATAAATGTAAGCAAAGCTAACTTTTGTTGTTTGAATGATATAACTGCCTGTTTTGTCTTGCCAGGAAGGCTATTCTCTTTACAAATCACAGATCAATGTAGATCATATTCTAATTGCTGTTCTATAAATGTTCGGCAACCTTTATGTTAATCATCACCCCTTCCACAAAATCATTATTCATTTGTGCATCTTTGTACTTCTTGTCTGGCAGTTCTACTATCTGCTGGTGCCAGTTGGTGTTCCATGCTGGTTTTCTAGAGCTCAGCTCCATTAGTGAGGTCATTTTAAACTAGGGATGTGCACCGGCGACTTTTGAGGTCTCGTGTTTTGTGTTTTGGATCCGGATTTTCGTTATTTTTGAGGTTCGGATTTGTCTCGCAAAACACTTGACGAAAGGTCTCGGTTCGGATTTAAGGTATTGGATTCGGATTTTTTTTGAAAAAAACATAAAAAGTTTAAAAATCAAGTTTTTGGGCTTATTTTCACTCCTAGGCTATTATTAACCTCAATAACATTCAATAACAAGCATTTCCACTAATTTACAGTGTATTCTGAACACCTCACAATATAGTTATTAGTCCAAAACGTTGCAACAAGGTATCTTTCTGGACTGCGTAGAGGAGTGGGTCACCACAATATATATTAAAAACCCTGAACTTTTATGATTCGCACCAATAAATGTACCTGGACTGCGTAGAGGAGTGGGTCACCACAATATATATTAAAAACCCTGAACTTTTATGATTCGCACCAATAAATGTACCTGGACTGCGTAGAGGAGTGGGTCACCACAATATCTTAAAAACCCCGAACTTTTATGAATCGCACCAATAAATGTACCTGGACTGCGTAGAGGAGTGGGTCACCACAATATATTAAAAACCCTGAACTTTTATGATTCGCACCAATAATTGTACCTGGACTGCGTAGAGGAGTGGGTCACCACAATATCTTAAAAACCCTGAACTTTTATGATTCGCACCAATAAATGTACCTGGACTGCGTAGAGGAGTGGGTCACCACAATATATATTAAAAACCCTGAACTTTTATGATTCGCACCAATAAATGTACCTGGACTGCGTAGAGGAGTGGGTCACCACAATATCTTAAAAACCCCGAACTTTTATGAATCGCACCAATAAATGTACCTGGACTGCGTAGAGGAGTGGGTCACCACAATATATATTAAAAACCCTGAACTTTTATGATTCGCACCAATAAATGTACCTGGACTGCGTAGAGGAGTGGGTCACCACAATATCTTAAAAACCCCGAACTTTTATGAATCGCACCAATAAATGTACCTGGACTGCGTAGAGGAGTGGGTCACCACAATATATTAAAAACCCTGAACTTTTATGATTCACACCAATAATTGTACCTGGACTGCGTAGAGGAGTGGGTCACCACAATATAAATTAAAAACCCTGAACTTTTATGAATCGCACCAATAATTGTACCTGGACTGCGTAAAGGAGTGGGTCACCACAATATCTTAAAAACCCCGAACTTTTATGAATCGCACCAATAAATGTACCTGGACTGCGTAGAGGAGTGGGTCACCACAATATATATTAAAAACCCTGAACTTTTATGATTCGCACCAATAAATGTACCTGGACTGCGTAGAGGAGTGGGTCACCACAATATCTTAAAAACCCTGAACTTTTATGATTCGCACCAATAATTGTACCTGGACTGCATAGAGGAGTGGGTCACCACAATATCTTAAAAACCCTGAACTTTTATGATTCGCACCAATAATTGTACCTGGACTGCGTAGAGGAGTGGGTCACCACAATATATTAAAAACCCTGAACTTTTATGATTCGCACCAATAATTGTACCTGGACTGCGTAGAGGAGTGGGCACTGGGCACCACAATAAAATATATAAAAAACCTTCAACAGATCTGCATTACACTACACATACGGCTGCTCCTCCATCCTCTCCATCATATACATGTTGGAGTTTTAGCGTGTGACAACCTCTTGTTTTTGATAATGTCAGTGCATTTTGAATATTTTTCAATTTGCCCCACACCACTGAATGTACTTTATCTATGATACGCAATACGCATCTATCTATCTTGACTGCGTAGTGTGGTGGCCCCGGTACACAATTTGGTACCGAGGCCACAATATAATTAAAAAACCCTCCACGTGTCTGAATTCCACCAAACAAGTATCTGGACTGCATAGTGGGGTGGCCCCGGTACCCAATTTGATACCGGGGCCACAATACCTCCTCCAAACATGGTACAGACAATTCGTCATTGAGATCCCAGACAGACAGGGTCAAAGTGTTATTGTTTGACTTTGTAAACCCAAAAAACTGTCCCTGTTGCACATAGTCGTGCAATGAAGACTGACTTTTTCATTTAAAGGCACGATCTTTCAAGTGTAGTGTTTGTAAGTCTAAGTCATATTATACTTTTGGTAAAATTGGTTTATTTTGTTCCTCTTTATGGTAATTAATTAGTAATAGAATTAAAGTATGAAATAGAATTAAAGTATGAAATAGAATTAAAGTATGAAATAGAATTAAAGTATGAAATAGAATTAAAGTATGAAATAGAGTGGTATAGAGTTGTAGTGTGGTATAGATAGAGTGGTCCACACAATATAATAATAAAACCCTCAACTGGTCTGAATTCCACCAAACAAGTATCTGGACTGCGTAGTGTGGTGGCCCCGGTACACAATTTGGTACCGAGGCCACAATATAATTAAAAAATTGGGCATCAACTGTCACCGTTGTTTAATATCTGATACACCTAAATATGGACTGCACAGTGGAGTGGCCCCGGTAGTAAATTTGGTGCCGGGGCCACAATACCTCCATCAACCCTCTAAATCCCACTCCACTGATGGCGGACACCGGGCGCACGTCTAACACCAACATTGCAGTTACAGCCGCAGTTATACGCTTTGCAATAGGGTGACTACTATCGTATTTTGTGGTCATGGCAAACGACTGTTGGACGGTCAATTGTTTTGTGAAAGACTTAGCGGTCTTACGACTTCCCCTCTGGGAAGATGACCGACTAACAGCAGCAACAGCAGCAGTGGCAGTAGTAGGCGTACCGCTGCAGGATTCCTCGGATGAATCCCGTATTGAGGAGGACTCAGTCTGGCTGCTGACTTGGGCTGCAGGACTGAATCTGATGGAGATTGTGGAGGAAGTTGACGAGGAGGGTGTTGCTGGTGTGTATCCAACTGGACCACGGGATTTAGGTGTCCCTGTACCGATGAGGGTCCTAGCCCCAGTTCCTGAACTAACCACTGAACTATGAAGGTTATTCAGGTGACGTATAAGGGAGGATGTTCCTAGGTGGGCAAGATCCTTACCCCTGCTTATTTGAGCTTTACATAAGCTACATATGGCCATACATTGGTTGTCTGGATTTGGATAAAAATAACTCCAGACCGAAGAGGTGCATTTTTTGGTCTTCTGACCAGGCATGACGATGGGCTTTTTCATCCCATGGACATCAGCTGTTTCCCCCCCTGGTGCCTCATTTACAATAACCACATCACCATCCTCATCATCAAGTTCCTCCACAGCGCCAGCTACATCATCAATAGCCTCCTCCCGAGCCACCTGTTCCCGTACAGTGATGGGAAGGTCAGGCTTGACAACCACCAACACCCTTGGACTCGCCTTGGGGATTTGTGATAATTTCTCTTTAGAAGGCAGAGTTGTTTGCTGTTTTGTTGCTGACAGCATAACTCTCTTCAATTTTTTGTAGGGGGGGGGAGGAGGAGGAGGGCTAAGATCCGTGGGTGAAGCTGAACCACTAGTCATGAACACGGGCCAGGGCCTAAGCCGTTCCTTGCCACTCCGTGTCGTAAATGGCATATTGGCAACTTTACGTTTCTCCTCAGATGATTTAAAGTTTCTCTTTTTGCTACTTTTTCTTAACTTGGGCTTTTTGGATTTTACATGCCCGGTACTACGAGATTGGGCATCAGGCTTGGAAGACGACGTTGATGGCATTTCATCGTCTATGTCATGACTAGTGGCAGCAGCTTCAGCATTAGGAGGAAGTGGGTCTTGATCTTTCCCTACTTTATCCTCCAAATTTTTGGTCTCCATTATATGTAGCACAAGATACTGCAGAATGTGTGAACTTGGTAATATTGCAGTACCAATGGACTTATACTGCTGGATTGGTTTTGCAAATTTGGTTATAATTATTATATTTTTTTTATTTTTTTTTATTTTTTTATTTTTTTTTACTTTTTTTTTATTTTTTAAAAACTTGGGAATAATGGGGAAATAACTATGCCCTTAGAAGCACAGAGCACAGGACACAGCACCACTGGACTGAACAGGACACGGCACAGGACCCAGCAGCACTACGGAACTCAGCAGGACAGAGCACAGAACACAGCACCACTGGACTGATACTGCAGAATGTGTGAACTTTGTAATATTGCAGTACCAATGGACTTATACTGCTGGATTGGTTTTGCACATTTGGTTATAATTATATATTTTTTTTTTAATTTCTAATTTTTTATTTTTTTTTACTTTTTTTTTATTTTTTAAAAACTTGGGAATAATGGGGAAATAACTATGCCCTTAGAAGCACAGAGCACAGGACACAGCACCACTGGACTGAACAGGACACAGCACAGGACCCAGCAGCACCACTGACCTCAGAAGGACAGAGCACAGCACACAGCACCACTGGACTGATACTGCAGAACACAGCACAGCACAGCACAGCACAGCACAGCACAGCACAGCACAGCACAGCACAGCACAGAACAGAACTAAACAGCACAGAACTAAACAGCACAGAACTAAACAGCACAGAGGACCACCTAACACACCCTCCCTCTACCCTGATCAATGCCCGAGTGAAGATGGCGGCGACTAGCGGGGAATTTATAGGATCCGAGTATCGCGAGATCCGACAACGGGATTATGAGTCAGAGCCTCAGTTTCACTTTTGAATTTGGCGCCAATACCCGGATCTGTCTCGGATCCGACTCGGATCCGCAACGTTCGGGTGGGCTCGGATTTCATAAATCCGAGTGCGCTCATCCCTATTTTAAACCCTGCAATTTATTATCTGTAAAGGAACATTTTTAATTTGTAATCAGCAGAAAAGTCTGTAATATTTGCTTGCATCACATTTGTATATGACATGCACGTCTCTGGCAGAGGCACCTGGGCAAATACAGAAAACAGAGGCAAACACAATGAGACAACACACCGTGCACCTGTAACAGACACCAATCTGCATGCATTACAAATCAAAAAAATCAACCCAGAGATTTTTTTTGAATCAAGTATTTTTATTTATTATTTTAACATAAGGAAGAAGAACAAAACAATGCAAGTCTCCCTCTCCCTACAATAGCTCACAATACTAAAACAAGACAACCATATAGAACAAATACGCTGCTCAATAAACTATCACACCATTTAAAATAACGATTTATCTAACTACTAGTTGTATTAAAGTGAATTTATTATGTTATTATATACTTCTTTTGCATTATTTATTGTTTGCATGATTTCCTCATGGTATCAATGGAAAATCTACATCTTACATAATTCATTATTTCTACATATCCTATATACTGCTTGAGGTTAGAGTTAGTTTAAGCTCAGACAGTTTATCAAATTATTATTGTTAATAATAATGTAGGATAAAAAAAAACAGCAAATTATGTGATTTAAGCATATTTTAGCAATTTTGCAAAAATAAAATATAGATCCAAAACCAAAACCAAAACACGCAAGGGCAGTTTTGACAAAACCAAAACCCGAAGGTAATCCAGATCCAAAACCAAAACATGGGGGTCAGTGAGCATCTCTAATCAACATATGAACATGATCAAGTTAGAATAAAATATATTTGTGTTTGTATTGCTGTCAGATTATTGAAAAATAACTAGGCAGCAATCATTTCAGAAGCGCTATAGAGATAGTAGTCTATACCTTTTATCATTTTCGTAAATGCTGTCTGAAGTTGACATCCGATGGCCCTTATTGGCCTGCGCTGCCAAGCCCCAATAGCACTGAAAGTTTCTGAGGGGTATAACTTGTCCTGTTTTGCTACCTATATGTGTAGAGAAATTAGACATTTAACTTGTCACCCACAATGTGCAGCTATATCTGCCCAAGTGTAGCCGGCTTTAATGTTTACAGGGTGGCCTGGCAATGTTTGACCTATGTGATCCATGGTATGGCAGCATCACCTCACATGATTACATTAACAGCTATAATGGGAAAAAATACAATGGTAAAGTGGTGAGAGAAAATTTGTGAGGTCTTTCTGTATTCCTCTATTAATTTGACCTAAAATCTGAAATCCTTTTGTCAAATTGCTTTCTAGACAAATAATTCACACAGTGCATAAATATGCGCATATAAACCAAAATGTTTTAAAAAAAGAAACTAAAATGTTTTTCACTTGAATTAAGCTGTCCAATGTCACATCATGACACATAAATGAGGATTAATAAGTAGCATATTTATTGTGTGAGGCAAGGCAAATGTAAAGGTCAAAGGTAGGCTATGCTTTTTGGTGATGTTTTTACTGGTGATAAATGTACATACTTTAGTTCCACCTTCAAAACAGCAATAGACAACAAATTACATTCAAAACCAGAAATATGCTCAGGTCTATGACTGTGTAAGAGCAGACCTGTAAGAAAATGCACAATTGCGCTTTTATAGATGTGCTGTACCACACAAATCCTGCTGTTTGTAAGTGACCAGAGCAAGGGTCTATTGGGAATGTCTATACCGTTCTAGCCTCCTTGGCCCCCGCTCTGCTCTCAAATGACAAGAGTGGATTCCTCTTCTGAGCATGCATGGTCTGGCATGAGCCCACTTTGACCAATTTCATTCGAGACGAATGCAAGGTCACTACATCATTCTTTTTTTAGCTAGAATATGGATATTATAAAATAATTGGACATAGACAGTGGCATATACATATAAAAGTATCAATGAATGTTTCTTATTTCTGAAATTTTATCTATCATCACCTGTATCAAACTCTTCTTTTTATTTCTTAATAAATTTTTAGTTTAATTTAAATTAAGTTTTTCAAACATAGAAAATGCAATATAAAAGTAAACTCCCCCCTCCCTGAATAACGAAACAAAAAATAAATCACTTTCCCAAAATACAACAATACAATATCAGGGCAATTGGCATGCGATCAACTGGTGTTGACGGGGTAAATCAAAGAGCAATGGATATTCCACAAGAAAATATTAAACAGAGAGTCTCGACAATTTGGGAACATACCAGCAATAAGAAGACCACAGGGGCATCAAACTAACAGATCATCATCATCAGAATCCTCAGATAGTGACAGCACCGCATATCGTGACTTAACCTACTGTGACCATATCTTGTAGTATTTAGGCATGGATTTCCTGACTGTATGAATTGTGGCACGGCACAATTCTGGTGATGCACGCACAAACAACTTCTTGTTTTTTTACTTTGCTTCATTGTCAGGATGACAAAGTAATTGACAACATAAACTTCCACACACTTTCTTGTGTCCCTAATAGTAAATTAACAGAGAACAGCTCTCTAGATACCAGCCAACAAGTCAGCAAAACCAAAAAAAGTTTGACAGCCTTATCTGGTTGCCCTTTTGGGTAGGCTCTGACTAAACAGATTTTGGAATAAGATCTGCCGCTTATGGCTTCTTTGCAGACTTCAGCACATTGTGAAGTAATCTCTTGTGGGACTGCAATAGTGTCTCCTCTCTCAACTGTGCACCCTGCCATGCTCTGTGTCTTTGTGACTGTGTAGTAAAGTCCATGGGAAAGGCCAAGGTGTAAAGCTGTGTTGTAATATGTGCTGTTGCACTCTATGCAATTGACACTGACATTACAATCCTTGGCAAAGTGGGATGTTGAAGAGCAGCACTTGTAACAGATATTATTATTTTCTTGTAGGAAGGCTTTGAGGTTCTCCAGGGACTTCTATCTGAAGGTTCTGCATTTCAGGAGCAGATGTGGTCTTCGATGCAGAGGACACTGTTTGCTAGAATCCTTGTCTCTAGTCTCTTGACTGATATATCTGGAAGACCTCTGGGCGGAATCTGGAGGATATACATTAGTCTTGTGAACTGCGACTGATGTTTTGCATGGGTTAGGTAGCGTTGGGCTAGCACTTGACATGGTAAAGGAAAAACTAGGATCATTCCTGGTCTCAGCTAGCTGGTGTACAAAGTCCACAAAAGCAGAGAATGGGGGAAATGACACCTTGATCCGCTGTTTGTATTTGGAGCCGTGGGATCAAGTGGTAAAACTGTAATCCAGAAATGATAGATTACAATCACAATATGTACAGATATAATGCAATGCAAACATGAAAACATGCATAACATAACAGAATATCTTACCAGCGATGCTGTGCTAAGGGGATATATATACTGCACCTAGTTCTTAGTTCTTAGCATATAATATTCAAAATGAAGACCTTCTGTCATTACCCATGGTGCATTGGAAACTAACTACGGAGGCCCTGAGAGTTCAGTTTAAGCTGATACTAGGCTAGCTAGTAGATGGAGTTTACAAAGAACTAATGCATACGTAAAGCAACAATGCTGAAGGCATAACAGCCACCATGCTGTCCTAAAAGTATTATCAATAAAAGTCTTAATGGGTTGACGAGGAAAAGACCCATGAAACTGGGAGTCAAGGGCATGCCTAATTTGTAAATACCCTTAAAAGTATGGGAATATCATAAAACAATCTAATTTGGTCAAAGGTCCGTAGAATGCCTCCTTCATACAAATGCCCAAGATAGCAAACCCCATCTTTGCGCCAGGCAGCTTCACCATACATATTTAAAATTCACCCAGGTCAGTATTGCACCAAACGGGAGTTTTGGGATCATACCCAGAGTTGGCAGTAAGCTAGATTGAGAGGTGTCATATTCTAACTGCTGGGATATTAGAGTGGAAGCCAATGCAGAAAGTCAACCAGCCAAAAGAAAATGTAACCGGGAGTGTTGGGTTCCCATCTCATTATCCAAGATGTCTTGTAAATCATTGGAGTCTCTAGACATCAACCTCTGCATAATGTGCACTAATTATGAGGCATAATAATACAAATAAAGGTTCAAGAGAGCAAGTTCTCCTGTTTTACGAGATCTATATACTTTGGCAAATTTAATGTGAACCCTCTTAATCTATCCAAACAAGTGATGAAATATAATGTTCTATTTTCTGAAAGACAGATCAAGGTACATACACTTGCGCCTGCTGCAGGACATATAAGAACTTTGGGTGCAAGATTATATTGACAATCGTAACCATGAGTGGCAACTGCTTCAAAGCATGCATCCTACTTTTTATATAACCATTTTGAGGCTAGGCATTATATTCTATATAACGACTCATATAATTTGAAATCCAGACATGTACTTAAATTTAGAGGTCCATTTCAGGTGAAGGTGGGCAACGGGATCCATTGGGCAAGATTCCTTACGTGGAGAAATGCTAGATTTATCCCAGCTGTCCCAAAGCCCAGAAAAAGACCCAAATTTAGTCACTGCAGATAGGAGAGCTGGCAAAGAGTACTGTGTGTCCGACAAAAACAACATGTCATCCGTGTACAACACAATGGTATCAGTCCTATCTCTTACTCGAAGACCATGTATGCTTGGTTGTGCCTATGTTATACAAGCTAAAGGCTCTGTGGCCAATGCAAATAATGCAGGTGATAAACAAAGCCACTGACACAGGCTCAAACACCTGGGGAAGAATAAAGTAGCTACACCCAATTAACATAGGCCCAAATCAAAACTTAGAGAAAACCACCCATAAGTTGGATGTTGGAAGGCAACATCCACCGTCACCACAACTGCCTCATTAGCCTCCTCATGTCGCAGTTGATAATGACAAAACAAGTGGCGTAAATTAATGGCAGTCGACTTACCAAGCATAAATTCAGTTTGATCAAGATATACTAGCTCAGTAATAACTCGATTAAACTGTAGTGTCAGAATTTTTGCCAATACCTTTATATCAGTAGTCAATAGGGATATGGGTTTCTAGGACTCCGGACATAGGGGATCTTTCCCTCATTTGGGGATCAACACTATGGGCCCGATTCATTACTGATCTTATGTGCATAAGTTACTATGAGTATTTTAAGAACAAATGGGGAGATAAGAAATTTGCAATTCAACAAGGAATGTAAGTTCAAATACACACCCATCTTAAGCAGTCAGTCCATCTTAAGATCCCCTTCTTAAGATCCACGTCTTATTTAAAGATAAGACGGTATTATGTAATGGCAAATGTGGGAGGTATGAAGAGTTTGTTAACAAATGTTAAAACACAATCAATCATGTGTATATTGTATGGTGGCTAAGAGGTTAGCACTTCTACTTTACAGCACTGGGGTCATAAGTTCAATTCCCGATCATGATGTTGAAGTCAGCTAATTGGATATGGTCATTTCAATTAATATCTAACAACTTGATTGTCTTTGTCTGAAATTATACGAATAGCACGCTACATCGTGGAGGAGCGTAATCAACTTCAACACGTGGCAAACACTTCTGCACACATTTACACGAACACACACAACTGTAATTAGCTCATATTAAAAGTAGTTGCAACACATTGTTATTTGTTATTTGGTTAAACATAATAATATTATATACACGTTAGTGAGATCTAAGGTTCAGGTCACAGGAAATATATCATGATTGGTATCATTCTAATCCCCTATTTATTCGCAGATGTCTGATTTAATCGCCAAACGGATCGCATGTTGCGTATGCTAGTAATGGATTGAAGGGAATAAATGATTAGAATGATATTGTCTGTATAATGCAAATAGACCAGTTTAAACTACCGTATATACTCGTGTATAAGCCGAGTTTTTCAGCACATTTTTTATGCTGAAAAAGCCCCCCTCAGCTTATACACGGGTGAACTTACCTGGTCTCCGTTTCCTCAGCTCTTCAGTTCCGTAGTGGAACGCATGTGCGTTCCACCGACAGGAAGTTCGGCACAAATGCCGAACTTCCTGTCATTGGAACGCACATGCGTTCCACTGCGGAACTGAAGAGCTGAGGAAACGGAGACCAGGTAAGTTCGTTCTCTCTCCCTCACTCGCTCCCTCCCTCCCTCTCTCCCCCTCCAATATTAACATAACGTGATTTCCCTATTCTTTGGGGGTGAATTTGGGGGTGAATTTCAGATATGGCATTTGCTGGGTCTCATAATACATTATTATTCAGGATACCGTACATTGATGGTTCTAATTTATACGATTCATTTATAAAACAGTTTTTTCAAATTAAATCAATAAAGTAGAGTAACAAATCAGGGGGTGTGGAAATATTAAAGCTCACATATATAAAGATATTTATTGACAGTGTCCCCCTGCACCCCATTTTGAAATGTGTCAGGGCTTCACTAAAATGGCAAGCTTATATCAGTAGCTAATCAATCAAAAACACACATGATATAAAAATGTGTAAAATAAAAATGCATATACAGATGTAAATAAAAAACATAATAATGAATAAATCTACAAAAATTACCAGTAGCTCCTGCATTTCCCACCCTAGGCTTATACTCGAGTCAATAAGTTTTCCCAGTTTTTTGAGGTAAAATTAGGTGCCTCGGCTTATATTCGGGTCGACTTATACTCGAGTATATACGGTAGTTCTTGGCGGGAAGATTAAGTATGCATCTTCTGGAGAGCTGACCCCACCCCTGGATGGCATTGTTTGAAATGGCCAATGACCTGCATTACACTGGACAGTGAACCTATGGAAGCAAGCCACATCATCTGTATTGTTTTCACTGTATCACTGATTGTATATAAGTAGGAACTCTGGGACCAGTGTTCAGTCTACTTGAAGTCTACGCCTGCTAAAAGTAACGGCTGTACTTATTTTATTCTGACTTGTTATTCTGCTACTTATGGCTATTAAATCACTTTGTGCTTTGGAACCACATCACTGAAAGTGGAGAATTGGTATTGGATCGAAACTAGACGCACATAACTATGGCCTTATCTGTTAGGAGTTTGTATGTTCTTCCAGTGTTTGCATGGTTTCCTCCCACACTCCACAAAACATACAGGTAGGTTAACTGGCTGCTAACAAATTGACCTTACTCAGTGTGAGTATGTTAGGGAATTTAGACTGTAAGCCCAAATGGGGCAGGGCCTGATGTGAGTGAGCTCTCTGTACAATTCTGCAGAATTAGTGGCGGAATATAAATAACTGATGATGATAACATTCTTGTTACCTTATTATTTGCGTTAGCATTTATATAATTAGATTACCTTTGACAAATTATTTTAAAGTGTTACTCAGTTAAATCAACACACATTTTTAATCACCGGCATGAAAGATCGTATAATGTGTTGAACTGAGCGCATCTGGATGCAAATGCATCTAATTTGCTAGCATAAATAAACATGCATATATATATATTAAAATTACTATATGCTAAAAATTTGTGCAATGATCGTTACAAAATGAGTCAGGAATCAAACTCATGACTCCATTGTTGGAAGGTGGATTGGTTAACCACTAAGGCAATGTTCATTTAGAAAACAAAATACATTCTACAAAACGAGTCAGGAATCGAACTCATGATAATAGAGAACTCACTTCTCTCAATTTCCTCACATAGCCCCTGCCTGTGGCAGCCTCAGCTTCTGCAGGAGCTATGGCAGGAGATTGAGAGAAGTGAGTTCTCTATTAATGGCGTAAAATAGTGCAATCCACATACTTGTTTTTTTTGGAGCAATTTTTTATGCTTTACCAAAGGACATGCTCTACCCCAAATCTTAATGTGTCTCCAGATTACAAATGCAATTCCCCCTCCAATGCAACATGCTTTTGGACCTATTTTTTTTTTTTTCATTTTGGGTTACCATTTAATTTAGTATCAGTACTGATGAAGGCCCAATCTGCAGACAGATAAGGCATGCTTGGGATTTAATCTCATGACCCCAGCGCTGTGAGGCAGAAGTGCTAACCACTAACCCACTGTGCTGCTGGGGTGTTGTCTGCATTGATTTATAGGAAAGCTGAGTACATACCAGGATGTTTTGGGCAAAGTTCCTCTTGTGTTTCTTTCATTAATGAATAAGGCCCACAAGCTGCACACAGATACTACGGCCATGCTTGGTATTCGACCTCATGCCGCCAGTGTTGTGGGACAGAAGTGCTAAACACTAAGATACCAGGGCAGATCTCCATTGCCTCTGCAGTTGGACGATGGAGTGCATGCGGTGATATCCCCTCCAAATGTAGAGGCACACCCACTGGAATACCCACAATTTTATCTCATTTGAGATATACCTCCCAGCCCTGCGGGCATACTGTCCATTCCCTGGGCAAAGGGAAAGCAAAAGTACTTGCCCACATTTTGTCTCTGGACTCTGCTCTGTGATTGGTTCTCAGAGCACGTGTGGGTGAGCTCATACCACTCGTGAATCTTTTCTACACCTGTGAGCAAAATGTCTGCCTGTCATTCACTCATCATATCCTAGCCCAGAGGGAACGGATAGATAGGAAATGTACTCCGCTATTTGCAATTACTGGCACTTTTTAATAGGAACCTGTAATTGCAGGCACTTGATAACAGGCACTAGATGTCAAACGCCGGGCGATCGGGCCTTTTACCCGATCCCCGGCATACTTACCTGCTCCTGCTGTCCGCTCGGTCCTGGCTGGGTGCTGCTATCTTTCCAGGTCTGCGCATGCACAGACCCATTATGTCAATTTCTCTGCTCCACTCCCTATTGGTTGGAGTTTAGGCTCCAAAGTTTAAAAGGCACCTCCTCCCTGCCCTCAGTGCCTGTTCTTTATGTTACCTTCCATGCAGTTCGGGCTCCTGTACTCCTCCTCGTCTGAAGAGCTGACACTCTACAGCGCTTCTCCTCTGTTGCTGCATAACCTGCTGGCTACACACTACAACGCATCTCCTCTGTTCCTGTGTAAACTGCTGAACTCTATACCTGCCGCCATTCCAGTGTTAATCAGTCGTCCGCAGAGCTGACACTCTACAGCGCTTCTCCTCTGTTCCTGAGTAACCTGCTGGCTACACGCTACAGCGTATCTCCTTTGTTCATGTGTAACCTGCTGACTGCTGAACTCTATACCTGCTGACATTGCAGGGGTAATCAGTAATTTGCAGAGCTGACACTCGTCTCTTGTTTGCTGACCCTTTTGGCTTTCTTCTCTAATATTTCGCCTAGTTGCTTCCAGTAGGGGCCGCGACCTGCAAGGAGGTGTAGCTAAGTCAAACCGCCTTGCGGCTGGTCCCTGGTGAATACCTCCTCCTTGTTAAACTCCGTGCCTTACTGGGAGTTGTATCTAGACTCCGGCTGGGTTCCGTTCATTTACATTCCTGCTGCAGATTTATGACCGAGGACTGTGATACTAGATTTATAAGTGTGATCGTTTTTGTCCTAGCTGCGTTGTAAATGTAAAAATAAAGTGTAACATTGTGAGGTAACTACCACATAAAGCAGACAGTAATTTACTTATGGTTTAAAATATGTGTCTAATTTAAAACATAACTTTGTGATATGGTTTTGATAAGGTTCAAAGTAATATTTTTTGGACCCTAATTTACCTCATGAATCTGGTCCTCCAATCCTCCTCATACGTACTGAGGAATTAAATTTTAGGCAACACAGAGGGTATAGTGGTGTTATTGACAGTGAGTGAGTTTGGAGGCCAATTATTGACTCTGGCATGAGGGACTGACTCTGTGTAGAACATGATTTGCTTTATCTATCATTGTGACATCCATTGGGCGAAAGCAGAAAGAGTGCTGAAAGAAATAGGACAGGGAAAGCAATATACACAATATACATTTGGGTGTCCTCGGCATAGAGGTGGTATTGGAGGACAAATGACCAAATTAGTACCCCCCCGAGAAGAGATGTACAATATTTAAGTACATTTATAAAAAAAAAAAAAAAAAAGGAGCCTTATGAGATCTCAATAGAGAGTGAGAGTGGAAGGGAGAATGTGCCAGAGGTGGGTACACTACAGGAGCAGTTAGAGAGGTAGGAAGTGACCCAGGAGAGAACTGTATTTAGATGGACAATGGAGTCAAGGATGTGTAGGAGAAGAGGGTGTTCTACAGTGTTCAAAGCAGCAGAGTTGCAGGAGAATGAGTATTGTAAAAATAAAATATTTATTTATAAACACAATTGCAATAATCAAATCAAAATCAAAATAAAAAAAACTGTAAATACAAACTAATTTGTATGCAAAACAAACAAATACATGTTGGTTTTATCCCATTTGTTATAGGTGTTGCAAGGCAGGTCATGCTGGAACCCATAATGACTGTTTTCTTTATCTGTTTAAAATATTAGAGAAAAAGAGATCAACCTTAGGCCATTTTGAAACAAATTATTACTTGACTGTACTTTGTACATACCTGTACTTTCAAACTGTAAAATCTACAATTTGTTGCCTTAACACAGGTCCCCCAATAAACTAAAAGGAATAACATTGTTAACTATAGATACTTACATGTTGAAAAAGGCAACTCCTCCATGTCTTTTTGTTACTCCATGAAATGATCCTTGCCACACCTCCTTTGAGCTCCAGCTGACAGCTGGGTCATAAGGTCTTTTGGAATAAATTTCAAACATTTAGCTATATACTAAAATGGTGTCTGTTTCTCACTTATCCTCAAATGAAAGAGAATGTAAGGTATCTCCATTATAAAATAGATCCAAAAGTCCCAGCGCAAACACATATCACCAGAAGAAATATATACGTAAATGAGAGATAACAATCGGTGCAAAAAATTAACAAATTATTTAATATAAATCACAAGACATTATATTTAGAAAACATTGACATATCAGTGCCTTAAAATCAACACACAACACAGTTTATACAATTTACCTGGGCAGAAAAGAAAATTCACATACTGAGTCATATATTATTAACAGACTATGCTTAATTACTGAATATTGTTCAGGTGAGGCAGACATGTCCCAGTTAAGGTCTGGTAGTACATCAATGAAAGCCTTTAGATTGGTCTATTTTAAGCTAAACTCTAACAATCAAGCTTCAACATTATTCTTATAAGTGCTATGGGTAGAAAACTGACATCTGATAATCTCAGCAGGGGCAGAGGCAGCCCTTACAGCCCTATTACAAAATTGCAGATTTCAAAGGTAAACATTTTTTACAGTCAAAACAGTCTGGTGCATGCAATTGTATATGTTTAGAAAAATTAAACATGCCTTTGCTTTCACCACCAAACAACAAATGTATATTTTTGGATGTTAGATAATTTAAAGAATGATATAAACCATATTTGAAAATGATTTTACCTTGCAAATCAGCATGGAACCTGATGTAGCCTGCCTCCACAGTTTCAGGAGGGCTATGGATCTGTTGGATAAACATGTAACATGTGGAAGTGCACAAACACATAAGATTCGTCTTAAAAGATATTAGATTGAAAAGCTACATAACACATCCCCCCCAAAAAAAAAACAAATTGTTAAAATTAAGGGTGTGCACCGGCCACTTTTAGTGTTTTCTGTTTTGGGTTCTGATTAGCTTGAGGTTTTGGGTTCTGATTTGTTTTGCCAAAACACCTGACGAAAGGTTTTGGTTCTGATTTAGGGTTTTGGGTTCTGATTTATTTTTAAAAAAGCATAAAAAGTGCTAAAATCCATTTTTTTTTTTTTTTTTCACTCCTACACTATTATTAACCTCAATAACATTCATTTCCACTCATTTCCAGTCTATTCTGAACATATCTGTTTTTACCTATTAGAAAGTGGTTCCTATGGCAATGCCTCAGGATACAACAAAATCATATGTATACAAACTATTCCTGTCTATGTTATTTTCTATCCACATACAGTCACTGTCTATGTTTTTATTTATCAATCATTTATGCATCTCGTGTAAGCCTTTTTTATGGCATATTGAGAATATTACCATAAAATGGCCCCATAATGTGCATGATTATGAAAGCCACAGAACTTTCCAAACTCTGTCTTTCCTAATAATAATTTAATAGACAAATAATGAAATCTAAAATGCATTTGCAGATTATTAATATCAAGTCTTATTTATAATATATTCCTAACTATCAAAATATTTCTGTTCCTTTGCACTCATTGATCGTCTCCTATTCTATTATATAATAATTATCACCGTCTTATTTTTGTACTAGTTTAGCAAATGCTGCACACCACTCATGATGCTACATAAATAAACACGTAGCTATAGAATGCATTTATACACTGAATGCATTTGCAAAAAATGCATGTTCTTATTTTAATTTAAAATAAATATTTCAGCAAGCAACGTAAAATGCTGATGATCCTACAAAATGGGACTATTGTATACAGTGATCGCAAGTAAGTTTTGAAATTTGCTAAAACAAAAAAAACCTGTCATGTCATAAATATTTATGAAACAGTCTGTCCCCCAGTGACAAAGTATACAGATTATTAATCTCATTGGTATTAAAATAGAACAGAACCTTGAAGTTTGGACAAAAAAGCATTTCCCATCAAGACTAAGTCAGTCTTGCACTTCCTAATTAAATATGAAGCCTCTGTGACACTAATAAGGATTAAAGCAAATTTGAAGACCCTGAGTATTTCAGTCAAAACATTAGCTTGGGAGTTGATAGCAGGCAGATTTTTCCCAATCACTTGCCAGGATTCTACTCCGTGACCCCAAGCATGTCTTAGAAATAGACACTGGCACTCACTGCACATCAGAAATGCACCAGAAGAGACCATTTATGAGGGAAATAAAGAAGCGAGTCACATTGGAGCATACAACAAATACTACAAAACACTGACCCTCTACAAACAAGCTACACTGAGACACGAGCACAACAGCACAAGCACTGAGAAAGTAAGCACACGTTGTATTATCACCTACCCTATAAACCAGCTATGAAGTAAAAAACTGCAATTTGCTGAACACCATTTTCTCTCAGCAAATAACAGCAGATTTCAGTTACTACAGCACATAAGAGATGACACACTTACTGTAATGTCCCATGGAGAAGAGTTCCCATCACGACAGTGGCACTCTTTGCTTTGCCTCGGCTGCAGTGTACACTTCGCTAGAAGCCTGGCCCTCTCCTCCAGTCACAGTGTGAGATCCCTCCCCCGGAGTCTGCATGCTCTACCAATCATTACAATTAATGAGTGGGTGGAGTCGCGAGATCCGACGGCGTGATGACGAGATTTTGCCTCGTTCTGAGGTTCGTGATCGGCGCTGTTCGGGGGGGGTCTGATTTACAAATTCCGGACCCGCTCATCTCTAGTTAAAATGTACAATACAAACAACAAACATATTAAAATGCACATTACATATTGAAATGGAGATGCACTGCTATTGTGGGACATAAAATATCTTACAAACTCTCAAAGAGTGAGAGAAAAGATAACTATTAATACAAATAAATATCCACTATACAAATCCACACCAGTAGACTCCTAACCAACTTGAAGTGTGCATGAAGCAGCCTTTTATAGTGGATTGTAATGATACAAGTATATGCAGGTATATGGACCACTGTGGTATCAGATGACGAGATCTGATACTGGGTCTATACAACGCTGGTTATGAAAATTTGTTGTCTCATTTTATACTTATTAAAAAAAATTTGCATTTATTTCTGATTGCGAATTATTCTGAGATGCATTAGCATAGACTTTTATATTTTCATTTTTATTAAAAAAACATGATCCTTCATTTCTGTTACTAACTAGGTGTATGCAATTGTTCATTTAATTATGCTCATTAACACGTTAGGTTGCCACTAGTGCCTGTGTTGTGTTGGATGTTTGTTTCAATCTGAAGTATGCCTTACTGGTTAGACAAATGAGCTGCTAACAGTAGGGCCATGAGTTCAAATCCATAATCATCCATGTTTCTATAGGTTTACTTCAATGTGCCACTTATAGAAGAGTATGCTAGTATACGTTTTGGCGTTTGCTCTGTCTATAGCATTGTATCGTGCATATATATTTATGTTTCTGAATTATTAGCCATTAAGTTCGTATCCACAGTTATTTATAATTCAAAATTACCCATGACACATTTTTCATGTCGGACAACAAAAGAATGTGTGTTTGCAATTCTTTATTGTTTATCCTTAAACCTTCATGTTGGCAGTAGTGCATGTGATGTATTGTGTGTTTTTTAGGAGCACTCCAAGCTTGGCTAATGGTTTATGTACTCACATTTATTTTTACCTAATAGGAATTTCAAACATGGTGCTTCTCATTCAAGTCTATATAATGTATGTAATGTTCAATCAGCATGTTACCTTAGTGGTTAGACAACCCACTTTTCATCAGTGGGGTCGTGAGTTCAATTCCTGACCCATTTTGTGGAATATGCCTATATTGCATGTTGAAATTTGTGTTGAGCTACAACACAAACAAGCAGGTGTTCCAAATTAATTGAATGCAAACAAATATGTCACACTCCACTCCTCGGGTACCTCTACCCAAGCCTCTAAACACTGACTGTCACTTTAATTTCTGTTTCTAGTGCAGACTATTAGTCATGATCTGCACCTGTGATTACTACACCTGTGTGCTGATCAGTTTTACCATTAGTCAGTCTCCCTTTATAAGGTCTCTCCTTTCATTCTCGCATTGCTGGTTCTTAAAGTCATATCCGTTACTCTGATGTATCTGTTGGGATGCATACCCGTGGAAACTGTGCTTGTTTGCTGCTTCATGACTGGACTTCATTGTCCTCTGCATACTTGTTCCACTGTTCGTGGTAAACGCTATGATCTACACCTGCGACCTGCTGGGCCTGCATCGCTGACTGCTGTTACCTGTTCCACAATCCGTGGCAAGCTGCTATTCATCGCTGCTGTGTGTTCATCGCTGCTGTATGTTGGACTTTCTCGATCTCTGCATACTTGTTCCACTGCTCGTGGTAAACGCTATGATCTACACCTGTTACCTACTCGGCCTGCATTGTTGACTACTGTTACTTGTTCCACAATCCGTGGCAAGTTGCTATTCATCGCTGCTGTATGTTGGACTTCCTCGATCTCTACATACCGTTTCCACTGTTTGTGATGAACGCTATGATCCGCATCTGTTATCTACTTGGCCGGCATTGTTGATTACTGTTATCAGTTCCATCATCCGTGACAAGCTGTGCCAATAGTGGCTGAATATGTTTGAACTTTGTTGATTCCTGTGCCTCAATTCTCTATTAATAGAGACTCTGGTTATTGCATGTGCAGCTTGTATTAGTGAATGTTGCTGACAGTTACTATTCTTGCTTATCTTCGTGATCATCATCTGCAATTTACTCAAGTCTTCTTAGAACCCTTGTATTAATGTTTTATAATAAAATGGTAATCTTTGTTACCACTATTTGATGTCCGAATTGGATCATTCTCCTGCTATGTAATTTGTTCTCTAGCTGCCACATTGAAAGCTTTCCTGGAGGGCCATGACCTGCAAGGTGGGAGCCACAGAAGCCCATATTCCCTTGCGGGAATCCCTGGTGAACACCTCCCATTTTGTTAGACTCCGCACCTCCAGGGAAGTTTAGTCAATACTCATTGAGACAGCAGGATCTCACTCAATAATTCGTGAGCTAACTTGACAAAATAGAAAATATCCACAGATAAAAGTCCCAAAAAACCTAAATACCAAAAGGAAAAAAATTACAATCAATTTTAAGTCCAATTATTATTATTATTAATATTATTGTTATATTATACATGAAAGAATTTCCATAACAAATTATTTAAACTGTGCATATACCAAGGATTTAGGGCTACAGTATTTCAATGCATAATTATTGACAATCAAATAATAAAATTTATAAAAGAAAAACAGCTTGCTATGAGAGAAGTTCATGCTCAGCTTTTCGTTCTAGTCTATATCATTAACGTATTGTTTCTACTTGGACATTGGCTTAGTGGTTAGATAATCCACTTTTCAACAACTTTTGGGGACCTGACTTTGAATCCTCACTCACTCACAGCCTTATCTGTTTGGAGTTTTTATGTCCTTCCCATGTTTGTGTGAATTTTCTATGTGTCCCTTATGCAAGAGTACGCTTAGTTTAAGTTCGTACAATTTTAAAAAATTACCTGTTGTCTTTCATATTATTATTAGTGTATTATTAGCTGTTTTTTTTAAATATCAAAAAAGCTATAGTCTAACTGTTAGATATTTCCCATCAACCACTTTACATTGCAATTTATTAGAACTGTGCATCCACCATGGTTGTTTTTTAAAAAGAGTACATTGTTTAATTTTTTATATTATTATAAAATAAAAAATAAATAAATTTGGGGGGTGAACTGTATTAAGATGTATGTTGTGCATATCTAGTTGTGAGCGTTTAAAACGAACAATGCTTTTTGAACAGTTTGGTGTTGTTATTCAGCGCTGCTGGTATAGCTGCTTTGGACTTAAACATGACCCTGAGCTTCCTTAAGTTTAAGCAAGAAGTTAAAATAAAACTCTCTGCATTTCTTCTTAACTATCTGATGGATCCGGAGGTAAATGCCTACTCTTCTTAAGTCAGTACAAATAACGCCTACTCTTCTTAAGTCAGTACAAGCTTCGCCCAATTCCCACCCATTCCCCTCTTTTTCCCAACTCTTTTTTTCTCAAGTTTTGGGAGAACTTCTTAAGTGCAGTTAAGAAGGATTTTCATTTTAACTTAAGAAATTCTTAAATCACACAGTGGTTTTTCCATCTTATCTCCCTTTTCTGGGCATGCTCAGAGAAGATTTTCTTAAGATCCTCAAAAAACGGCAGATAAGATCTGTAATGAATCAGGCCCTCCTTTCTTTGGGCTGATATAATTTGTTTAACTGATTTCTATAAAGTAATATAAAGAAATAATAACAGAGCACAGCTAATACTCACTGAAACTTAAGACAAGAGTTGAACAATAAATATAAATAGAAAACAGCACTGTTCTGTTCAATGTATTATGTGATATGCTGCCAGTGTGTGAATGTGGGGAGTAAGTTCCAGAAAATCTCCCAATATATAGTAAGATCAAAACAAAATCCCACAGTGCACTATAAGTCAATAAATGCAATGGTTTATATATCAAAAGGTTGTGACATGATCACAGCAATACAGAATATTCCAGTGCACTAGTATCAATAAAAACATACTGTCACTCACCGGACTGTGAGTGCTACTTCTCGTGTGTTTAGGAACCGTGGCCGTCCACCATCCTGAGGGTCTGCGCATGTGCATCCCTTTCAAACCTTCAGTTCATGTTCCTTTTAGTTAATTGGATGATCAGGCAACACTCCCTAGTTAAAGCACGTGAGTTCCATACCTCGTTGCCTGATCTTGGAGTCTCATTCCCCATGAGCCTCTGAAGGTGTTACTGTGTTTCCTCGTGTGTTCAGCTCCTGCTGATTCCTGTTGTTCGTGGTGGTTTCCAGACCACTTCATCTCCCCAGTGTTTCATCGTGACTGCACCAGCTGATTCCTATCCGCTGCCTCTGTGCTACTTCAGTTTGCAGTCCACTTCAACTCTCCTGTGTTCATCGTGACTGCACCAGCTGATTCCTATCCGCTGCCTCCGTGTATCTACAGTATCCTGCTCACTTCAACTCTCCCGTGTTTCATCGTGACTGCTCCAGCTGATTCCTATCCGCTGCCTCCGTGTAGCTACAGTATCCTGCTCACTTCAACTCTCCCGTGTTTCATCGTGACTGCACCAGCTGATTCCTATCCGCTGCCTCCGTGTATCTACAGTATCCTGCTCACTTCAACTCTCCCGTGTTTCATCGTGACTGCACCAGCTGATTCCTATCCGCTGCCTCCGTGTATCTACAGTATCCTGCTCACTTCAACTCTCCCGTGTTTCATCGTGACTGCTCCAGCTGATTCCTATCCGCTGCCTCCGTGTATCTGCAGTTCCCTGCTCATCGCAACCCTCCAGTACTCCTCGTGTCTGCAGCCAGCTGATCCGCTCTCCGTGCTTCTACAGTGTCTCCGCTTGTGTCAACTCGCCTGTCTGCATCGGATCATCGCCCCTCTACTTTCATCTCGTCTAGACCATCTCTACTCTTCAGTGTTCTCCAGGTGTCCAGTTCTATATACTACTGCTTCCTGAGTATTTGTTTCTATCCCTGCTGGTCTACCTACCTGTGCGCTGCACCTACTTGATTACCGCTTCTACCCTCCTGGGACTTCGCATCCTGCCGGCCTCCAGCCGTTCAGGTATCTCTGCACTTCTGTCTGACAGCCTGCTCTCCTGAACCACGGTATGCATACTTCTCATTGACTGTGCTGGTGTAATGCATATCTTGCTGGACTGAGTTGTTCTCCCCTGGAGTTTACTATCTGCTGAGACTATTGCCATCATTTGACTGTGTTACCTTTTGCCTGGATAGTTCTTGTGACTTTGTATTATTTGTGCAGTGCTGTTCAGTCATTACTATATTGTGCATATCATCGTGGGATCAAGTTCAGTGTGCCTGTGTATACTCTGCATTGCATTTCTCTCCCCGTGCTCCTCCTCACATATATATTCAGTGGTACCACTTGCTAGAGGCAGACCACTGTTCCCTGTTTCCTGAGTCACCTGTTTCCAGTATCCTTCCACATAGCAGTGGTACAACTTGCTAACGCAGACCACTGACTCCCCGGATACCTCCACCTGGATTCCATTCCTTCACCTAGACAGCGGTACAACTTGCTAAACGCAGACCGCTGACTCCCATCACCCCCTCGTTACTTCTGGACATTCCTCCTCACTATAGCAGTGGTACAACTTGCTATCCGCAGACCACTGACTACCCTCACGTTTCCCTTGTCCATTCTGTTCCTCGTATACTATTACCTACATATTACCAGTGCTGCTAGTCATAGACTTTCCACGAGCATTCTCTACCATCTGCTGTCTCCTGTTCCGTGATCACCCCGCTACCAGAGTACCATATTACCACCTATACTGCTCTGGTAAGTCCATCATCTGGTGATCCCTGGGTAAAGACTCCTAGTGCCCGTGACACATACATATAGTTGAAAAAAAACAACAACACGCAAAAGATTATTTTGCAAAATAAGGAGGGGGAAACATATATATATATATATATATATATATATATATATATATATATATATATATATATATATATATATATATATAGTCCTTGATAGTAAACATACTCATGAATCACCCTCAGAGGAAGAAGTCCAAATGCGACTGAAGAATATTAAGATAAATAAAGCTCCAGGTCCAGATGGCATACACCCAAGGGTCCTTATGGAATTAAACTCGGAAATAGCTAGATCGCTATTCTTAATTTTCAGAGATTCAATCTCATCAGGCTCAGTACCAAGGGATTGGCGAATAGCAGATGTGGTGCCGTTGTTTAAAAAGGGAACAAGATCACAACCAGAGAATTATAGACCTGTAAGCCTGACATCAATAGTGGGGAAACTACTGGAAGGTATTTTAAGGGACAGTATTCAGGATTACTTGGTACGCAATAAAATTATTAGTGGGAATCAACATGGATTTGTGAGGGATAGGTTATGTCAAACTAATCTAATTAGTTTCTACGAGGAAGTTAGTGGGAACTTAGACCAGGGCAGGACAGTAGATGTGGTCTACTTAGATTTTGCAAAGGCCTTTGATACAGTGCCACACAAGAGGTTGGTTTACAAAATAAGGGAACTGGGTCTAGAAATCAAAATTTGTACTTGGATCGAAAACTGGTTAGAGAATAGGGAACAGAGAGTTGTGATAAATGGAACATTTTCTAATTGGTCAAAGGTCTTAAGTGGAGTTCCTCAAGGTTCCGTGCTGGGACCACTCCTTTTTAATATATTTATTAATGACCTTGGTGATGGTTTAGAGAGTAAAGTTTCTATTTTTGCAGATGACACTAAACTCTGTAAGGTAATAAAATCAGAGCAAGATGTAGCTTCTCTACAGAGAGACTTAAATAAACTGGAGGATTGGGCGGCTAAATGGAATATGAGGTTTAACACAGATAAATGTAAGGTTATGCATTCAGGGATCAAAAACAAGAACGCAATCTATAAATTAAATGGAATTAATTTGGGAGAATCTATAATGGAAAAGGATTTGGGAGTGCTCGTAGACAGTAGACTTAGCAATAGTGCTCAATGTCAAGCAGCAGCTGCAAGGGCAAACAAAGTATTGGCATGCATAAAAAGGGGCATAGATGCAAGGGAAGACAGTGTAATTTTGCCACTGTATAAATCATTGGTAAGACCTCATCTTGAATATGCAGTACAGTTCTGGGCACCACTCTATAAAAAAGATAATTTGGAACTAGAAAGGGTTCAGAGAAGGGCGACAAAATTGATAAAGGGTATGGAGTCATTAAGTTATGAGGAAAGGTTAGCCAGTTTAGGCATGTTTACTTTAGAAAAGAGGCGTCTAACGGGAGATATGATTACTATGTACAAATACATTAGGGGTCAATACAGAGAGCTTTCATGGGAACTTTTTACCCCAAGGACCATACACAGGACACGTGGTCATCCCCTAAGGTTAGAGGAGAGGAAATTTCACAACCAGCAAAGGAAGGGGTTTTTTACAGTAAGGGCAGTCAAGATATGGAATTCATTGCCAGGGAAGGTTGTGATGGCAGATTCAATAGATATGTTTAAGAAAGGGTTAGACAAATTTTTAGCGGAAAGGTGTATCCAGGGATACGACCATTAATTTAAAATAAAGGATAGTAGTGGATATAGGGTAAAAATTGGATTGCAATATTGAGTCTGGGGGGATTTTCAAAATTGAAACAGATGGGCGGTTGCCTATTCTGGATTAATTTCAAATATAAGTGCAGGATCGCAGGAGATCCAAAATAGGTTGAACTTGATGGACTGGTGTCTTTTTTCAACCTCATCAACTATGTTACTAGATGTAACAGGGTTGGTAGCGATGTATGGGCCCCTCACAGTGGTTCAGAATGGAGCAGGGAAAACAGCTTCAATGCACCTGCAGATGTAGTTCCTGGAAAATCCCGGTTAGACTCCTACTCCTCGGACTGAGGCCAGATCACTAGGGAGTGAGAGGTGATTCTCCCATCGTTCAGGGCTAAATTCATTACCATAATTGGAAAAATATTAAAAATACTGCTCCGACATATAGGAGACAAAATTTGCAATATCAGAAAGGAGGAACTATTCATCAGGATCGATACTTCAATCAAATTATGAAGAAAGAATTTAAGAGGAACTCTACTTTCGCAAATTGGAAGGACACTTTGTCTCGACCACAGGGTGGGAAGAGATATCATAATCATTATAGATCACCGCTTATTAAACAAATTCCACCACAGAATCAAAAAAGAAGGATTTATCAACCATAGAACTCAATCCACTTTGGCATCCGGCAGAAAAGAGAAGGACTAGAGACAAACTAGAATTCTTGGCAAAGACAAATTATTCCAAGAGTGCGAAAGAAGCTTCTAAGAAAAGTGATTAAGTGAAACAAAACCTACTTGAGAATATTGCTAACACTCAAGATTTTTTGATACATATCACTTCACCAAACACCGATTTAGAAACACAAGAAGAGTGATAGGATATATGAGCCAAGTACCACACCTCCTTCAGAGTTTAAACACAGTGAACCTGATTCATTAAGGATCTTAACTTAAGAAAATTCTTATTTCAGTCTCCTGGACAAAACCATGCTACAATGCAAGGGGTGCAAATTAGTATTCTGTTTTGCACATAAGTTAAATACTGACTGTTTTTTCATGTAGCACACAAATATCAACTTTAAATTTCAGTGTACAAATAAGCTATCAAGTATTTGTGTGCTACATGAAAAAACAGCCAGTATTTAACTTATGTGCAAAACAGAATAATAATTTGCACCCCTTGCATTGTAACATGGTTTTGTCCAGGAGACTGAAATAAGAAGTTTCTTAAGTTAAGATCCTTAATGAATCAGGCCCACTGTGTTATATAAGAAGTCCACATTTTATCCAAGCCACGGTAAAGGTTTGCACATTGAAACTTTCCAAAAAATGGTGGAAGCTGATTTGAGAAGTTTGTCAGTTTATACAAAAAGTATGAATAAGAGGAAAAATCTGACTAAGAAAGAACAACTTGCTTTAAAACAATTGGGAAAGGCTGCCAACCTTGCAATAAAACCTGACGATAAAGGTGGAGGGGTAACTATACTTGACAAAAAAGATTATCTGAACAAAATACAAAGGTAGCTTCAAGATGGTGTAACTTATATACTCCTGAAAGGTGATCCAACCTCCATTTATAATGCAGAATTGGGTTTATTTTTGGTTACAATGAAACTATTACAGACAACTTAGAGGGACCACTTTGGGTAGTAAATTCGCACCTAGGTATGCAAACTAATTTTTGGCATACTGGGAAAACATGTACATCTGGAAGAATAACCCATATAAGCAATATGTATTTGAATGGCAAAGATACATAGATTAGATCATCTGCATTTGGACGGGCCCCTTACAAGTACTACATGAGTTTGTCTCATACATTAATAACAATGATTTGAATCTTGTGTTTACTGAGAATATCAGCAAGGAAAGGATGGAGTTTCTGGAGTTGGAAATCTATGTTAAAGATGGAGATTTACACACTGAGGGCCTGATTCATTAAGGATCTTAAATTAAGAAGTTTCTTATTTAAGTCTCCTGGACAAAACCATGTTATAATGCAATGGTGCAAATTAGTATTCTGTTTTGCACATAAGTTAAATATTGACTGTTTTTTCATGTAGCACAGACATACTTGATGGCTTATTTGTACACTGAAATTTAAAGTTGATATTTGTGTGCTACATGTCCCAATGGAATCCAAAGATAAGAAAGAAACATGGTAAAGAGAACAAAGGGATTCTTCCATTGTAATCAATGCCAGGCCTGCAGGACTACAAAGCAGAATTCAACCAAGCCCATTAGCATCTACCATCACTGGTATAAAGTATGAAATCAGGGAACGAATATTCTGTGATACCTCAGGTATAGTCTACTTATTGGAGTGCCCTTGTGGCCTCCAATATGCAGGCAGAACTGTGAGAAATCTTAGTGTTAGAATTGCGGAACATTTTTGCAATATTCGAAATCGGTATGAAGCTCACAGTGTATCTGCCCATTTTCCCCAGATGTACAATCATGACCCTACCCTGCTAAAGTTTATCGGAATAAAGAAAGTAGAGAGGCCATGGAGAGGAGGAGATTTTGTAGTGTTCATTTCTAAAGGGGAAGCAAAATGGATCTTTAACCTTGACACTCTGACCCCCAGAGGGCTTAATATTGATTTCGAACTGGGTACATTTTTAGCAGTTTGAATTAACACCTAGGCTCATTTAGTTTTGTGGGCTATTCCATTCCTTATTAGAATCTGCTTCTAATTACTTTTTGCATGATACTGCAATCCCCAAATTACACCTTCAATGTCGTTGGACATCCCCCCTTTCCCCCCTCCCCCCTTTTTCTGAAATATGGTTACTATCTCCATTGTTTTTTGCATAACCAGTAGTACACTGGAATTTACTGCATAGTACAGCTATTTTGTGGTTTTAGAGTGAACTATATGAATAAAGTGTTTGAATGGATTCTTTTGATTCATGCCAATTTGATTGTTGTTATTAACCATACTTCTATCCAGCTTTGTTTCGTGTAACTCACCATCAGAATTCCACCTATTCTCACTTGTCATTAACATTACAACTTCAGGAACACCTATTTACCTATGGACCAATGGGAGAACGCCTGGGCGGAGTTTTACATCCTGCCCGTGGCTATATATACACTATCTGTCCTCTTTCAAACGAACATTAAAAACCCACCTTTTCCTTAAAGCCTTCCAGTCTCATGCCTAAACTCCCACCGGTCGGCTACCTCTCTTTCTCATCCCTTCTTCCCTTCTCCCCCTTCCTCCCGTCTCTCCGTCTCATCCATGTGTCTGTCTTCCCCTCCCTTTAGATTGTTCGCTCCTTTGAGCAGGGCTCTCCTACCTTCTGTTTCCATCACTTTTAACTGCGCTCTCCAGCTACTCAGCTCACCTCCTCTCAGTCCCTCTGCCCTCTGTCTCCTCTTGCTTCTCTCCGCTCCCCTCAGTGACTCTCAACCTGTCATCCGTGCCCACCCTCTTGGGCCATAGTTACCTGCCTGTACTCACTTTTCCCCTCCCTTCCTCTCTTTCATGCTGTGCCTGAGCCCCCAGAGTTATAGTGCTTACTGTTACTTGTACTGTGGTGTTTCACCTTGTACTGTGCCATTGTTTGTCCTTGTACGGCGCTACGGATACTTTGTGGCGCCCTATAAATAAAAATTAATAATAATAATAATAATACTGCTCTAAGGGAACTTATCCTTTGCTATTTACCATGAGGAAGCCCCCCTTTAGGGGTGAAACGGGTTGGTTATTTTATCTACATTTACACTGAAACCCAAACATTTGTACCAAGCACGATCGCTTTACTTTTCTGATGATCTTTGCTGCGCATGTGCAGTTTTGCTCCGACTGACACTGCTACCCTGTTTCATCTGAAGGTGAATAAACAAACTTTTTCAACTATGGAGATTGCATACAAAATTTTTTTTTGGACTAGATTTGGAATCAACAGGATGTTGGGCATTATTACTTCTATTTTGAACTTTGGTGATTCATGAGCATATTTATTATCGAGGACTATATATATATATGTTTCCCACTCCTTGTTTTGCAAAATAATATTTTGCGTGTTGTTGTTTTTATTCAAGTACATAAATGTTTTTATTGATACCAGTGCACTGCTATATTCTGTATTGCTGTGATCATGTTCCAACCTTTTGATACATAAACCATTGCATTTATTGACTTATTGTGCACCATGGGATTTTGTTTTGATCTTACTATATATATTGGGAGATTTTCTGGAACCTACTCCTTACATTCCCACACTGGCAGCATATCACATAATACATTGCCCAGAGCTGCGCTGTTCTCTATTTATCTTTATTGAAGTAATAAAATAGTTGACAGCAAATTCCCCATAGTGTCCAATCCTGCTGTCATCTTGATGCAAATCTGTTTTTCTGCAAATCATTTATTATTATTCTTTACCGTCTTTCTTATCCTTTCAGATTGTCAATCCCATTGGTTACTCTTATAAAGGGGTGCAATATACATAGACAGTAACCCAAGAGTATATAGACAACCTCATTTATTTTGGCACAAGCCTAGCATGACTGTTTTCAATCTTTGTAACCAAACAATAGCTCTGTTCTAAGTTAGTTTGTAAATGCAGCATTGCTGCGTTCTGATATGTTTATGTCATCAATGTCTCATAGTAAACACTTTTTACTTTATTTCTCACAAACAGGACAAGGTTGTAAGGGATAAATTACAGCCATGCCAGTGAAAGGTCAAATACTTGAGATACTCTCTTACCCAGGGGCTAAGATATTTGACAACACACAGAATTAAGGTTATATGTTACATTGACATGATTGCAAAGGCAGCTGCATATTTGGACAGTACATCTATACTTATTGAAGCTGCTGGTTTTTGTGCAGCAGGAGTCTTGACACAGAAACATGGTGATGCTAGCAGACTGGTAGCATACTACAGTGCACAATTGGGCACTGTAGTGAAATCTCTCCCTATGTGTTTAAAAAGTGTAGCAAACATTTTTCTTCTAAGTAAAAGTGAGGGCAAAGCACTGGGACATGATTCAGCTGTTTATACACTACATGCGGTATCTGCCCACCCAAATTCTGCCTAAATTAGGCATGTCTTCTAAGCAAGATTTACAAAATGTCCCACGAGATACACAAAGGGTGGAAAGAGAGGAGACTCTAGCTGAAGGTGAATTTGGCAGATGTACAGATATAAAAATGTAATGTTTTATACAGATGAGATTTGTCATAGACAGACGGATATGTACTGGTTATACTGTTATAGATGATGAAAGTGTTATAAAAGCTGAATCCTTTGGCCCACGTCACTTAGCCCAAGTATCCAAACTTGTGAGATTGAGAAAAGCAAGTGAGTTAGCAGAGGCTAAATCAGGTAATATATACATAGACTTTAACTACATTTTTAGGATAGTGCGTGACTTTGGGGCTCTATGGTGACCTAGGAACTTTTATGACCGTAACAGACACACTAGTAGCGCACTCACATCACATAAAAGGACTTTTGACAGTGATACAGTTACCAAAGGAATTAGCAATCCCCAAGTGTAAATTCCACACATATGAAAACTATCCGATATCACTTAGTAATAGAAGGGCAAACAAAGATACCAAGTGGGCAGCAAGTTTATCTATGAATATAATAACTGACAAAGTGATGGTCTTTGGAATGATAAACACACAAAAATTAAGTGAAGTGCAAGATTTGTGTTCCCTACAGGAAAAGGTGGTCTGGAAGGCGAAGGAATATGGTCAAGAGTCGTCTGTGTTAAAGTATAAATGATTCAATAAATTGTAAATGTTAAAATAGCAAAAGTTCTCTTTATTCTTTTCCATTGTATATGCAAAGGCTTGTATTCAAAATAAAACAAGCAGTCTTCTCCATGTAAGACCACAGGTTATATAGAAATAACCCCACCCCTCTTACATACGTCACTAATCACTTCACATACTTTAGACAATATACCTCATAAGGACAAAGTTGGTTATATATATATTCTTTACAACCTCATCACTGTACATTGAATTCTATGCCTAAGCAGGTCAAAAAGTCATATGTGACCTCTTACATTCTTCGCTCTATATAGCATAACAACTGGTAACTATTTTAACATCCTATCAATAGTGGCTCATTGTGAGGTATAACATACAAAAAGAATTTAACCCATTGCACAGAAAATAGAAAGAGACCATTGACCATACAAATTTTAAACACATTATATACATCAACATTATTTTATCCAACTTATATTTGTACCATAATTTATTCCATTACATTCCCCTCTTTGTGAAAACTATTCACACCCTATAACCTTTAACTAAATCTATCAGCTAAAAAATCTAAAAAGAGAGAGATTACTATCCTCTGTTATAAAACTATCAGAGAGAAATGTTCATTTAAGTTGTGGTACAAATATTCTATTCTCCTTGACATTCTTTAATGCTATAGAGACATTCCTTTGTAAATCCGAGACTACATTTATTTGTAAAGCATTTGTCCCAACCTTGCACAACTTTCCTAATATTCTTGGAACACATTTTAAAAGAAGATAAATTAATGCGCATATTATTAAAAAAAAAAGTAATAGCATATTTTCCTAATGTCCAAAATAGTCCTTTCCACTACCCTGATATTCCTGAGAATATACCTGTAAACCAAGTAGAAGGATTCCACCATTGAATTCTCCCACCAGTTATCATCTTCTGCATCAATGTTATTATGACTTATTCTGAATTCATTTTTTAATTTTTAAATATGTAACATATATTTATCTATTTCTTCCTCTGGGTTTGACGTATCATTGGAAATGTACGTACGGTAATGCACATCATAAACAGTTTCTAAAGTGTGACAATATCCACTACTTTGTGCAGTTAAATAATCTAATATTAATCTTTGTTGGATTAATTCAGTTTTATATGCTTGAAGCTCCTTGGAAACATATCTTAAAGTGTCATCATAAATTTCTGTAATGTTATCCAACAAATCAGCTAATTGTTCAATTGCTTTAATATTATTTAAATATCCCACATGTCCATGAGTGAAATAATTTTCAAAACCTACCCTTACTTTGACTGAATGTTCTATTTTAAAAAGATGTTTATATTTAGTACTTACAGTTTTCACAGATCTCCTCGTTCTGTGTTTTAAGTTCTGAGTAATCATGTCAACCAGATTTTGATGTTCCATGATAATTATACTAGGAATTAATTCTCCAATATAACATATACCTTCAGAATTTGGAGGTAGCCATTTATATGCTCGCCTTCCACATATGAAATACAAATTCTCAGAAAGTGTTTATGGTATATCAGATATTAAACTATGAGCTGCCTCATAGCCCAATTCACAAGTGGTCCGATTAACAGAATGTATCGTCCACCTAATTATATTCCCACTCAATGTTATATTAATCAATTCTTCAATTATTGTTAAAGGATTAAACTGTACAATCCTCAAACATTCCTTTATTGCTCCTAAATATATTTTCAGTAAATTATAATTCACTCCTTTCTGTTGAACCGTAGGTTTTGCAGTTTTATTATAACATGTTATATTTTCATGTATCACATTATAATACTTTATCAATTTTATATGTGGTGACATTGTAGTACTATACTCTCCTTTCGTTTTATTACCACTTTTTTATTTTTACCTAATTTTACTTTCATTTATAGGAAATGGTATAAGACCAACATTATGATGTCTATGAGGTACTTGTATACAAACCCAACACTCACTAGTATTAAGTTTCTTTCCTATTAACTAATGCAATACATCTATTGGATGTTGATCACTAAAATAATTCGGATCATCTTAAGCACCATTGTACGCATAGGTTTTCCATATGATGCTCACAATATTTACAAATACATGCTTGTGTTGGAGATAAATCTTTACAATGGTCCTGTGATGTAGCTCGTTTACCTCTCCTTTCCAAAACCGTTACAATATTGTTCTGTTGTCCATTTACAGGGCTGTAAAAATACAGATCAAGAAAAATACCAATTGCAAACATGATTAATGTTAAAACAAATAGCAATGTCCATAATTTCAAATTTGGCTGTGGACCAATTAACTCTAAATACCAGTTTCTTTCCGTCTCTTGTCTTTTCCTCTTCACAAGATTTTCATCCCCTGACTTCGTCAAGAGGAGAGCATCTTGCCTTTGTAAGGGCTGAGACATTATTATGGTCTCAGAAGTATCCCTTACTTGTTGAATAAAGGTGATAATTATCTTCTCACTTGTTCAGGATCGACTGCTTTTTTACAATGGGAAGCGTGTATCCAAGTGCTTTTTTCTTTGACCTTTATTGCTGTTGGCGTCGTTAATAGCACAAGATATGGACCCTCCCACCGATCAGTCAACGATCCGGATCTTAAGAAACTTTTTATCATCACCCCATCTCCCGAATTCAAATTATGACAGGCTCCGTCAATCGGAATCGGTTGTGTGCCTATCACAGCAGCTTGAATCTGTCTCAAATGTTTAGTAAACGATAGAATGTAGTTAACAGTCACATCATTAACTTGGCTTTGACTGGTATTGCAATTCAGAGTTAATTAGGAATTTTTCCAAACAGAATCTCATACGATGATAAATTGAGAGGACCTTGAGGGGTTAATCTGATAGCATGTAAAACTGTTGACAATGCATCAGACCATAGCATTCCGGTTTCTTTGAATACTTTAGACAGTTTATTTTTAATAATTCCATTGTATCTTTCAACCTTCCCACTACTTTGTGGATGGTACGGTACATGAAGCTGCTGTTTTATACCTAGCAATTCACACATTTGCTTAAAAAAAGATCCAATAAAATGATGACCTCGATCAGAAGAAAGTACCTGTGGTATGCCATATCTACATACAAATTCTTGTACAAATTTTTTAGCTGTAACATTAGCGGTGGCTTTTGCAACTGCGTAACCTTCAACCCAATCAGAAAATTGATCAACATATACTAATACATATTCTAACATCCTACACTTAGGAAGTTGGATAAAATCAATTTGAATTATTTGAAATGGGCCGTCAGTTGGTGGCAGGTGATTAGATATTGTTTTTACTGCCTTCCCTGCATTGCTTTGGAGACAAATAATGCATGAAGCACAGTACCTGGCAGCTATAGCTGCAAATCCAGGTGCATACCAATACATATGGACTATATTCTTCATAGCAGTCTTACCTGCATGGGTTAATCCATGACTCATTTGTGCCAATGCTGGCAAGAGTGCTCTGGGAGCTACAGGCTTACCTCCCTTTCCACGCCACAGTCCATCTTTACCAATTTGACATCTTGCCATTTCCCATCGGGCCTTTTCCTGTGAAACACAACCTTTTTGCATCTCAATTAGTTCAATTTGATCAGGTATTACAACATTTAGAATTTTAGTATTTTCAACAATCTGTGCAATGTCTTTTTCTGCTGCTTTCTTAGCAGCTAAGTTAGCTCTATGATTTCCTTTTGTTACCTCATCATGTCCTGTCATATGCGCTTGGCATTCAATAATTCATTCACAATTTCATGATGAGCGACTGGTGCACCATTAGCTGTGATGAAATTTCTTTGTCGCCATATTTCAGCATAATCATGAATGACACCAAACCCATATTTACGATCAGTGTAAATATTTACTGCTTTATCCTCTGCCAATTGACAAGCTTTAATTAATGCTTTTAATTCAGCGATCTGAGCAGAATGTGGAACTGATAATCTTTCAGAATATATAGTCACATTATCATCTACTATTGCAAATCCTGACTGCAATGCTCCTGTATCATTTCTACCATCTACATAGAAAATCAAATCAGGATTTTGCAATGGTATTTCTTTTAAATCTGGTCGTGATGCAGTAGTTTGCTGCATGTATACAACACAATCATGTGGTTCACGAGCAAAATGTTTAAAATTCTGACGTTCACTTGTGTGTATTCTCCTCATCTGATTCACTTAATGCCAAATCATTATCTGGTGTATTCAAATATACCTTCCCTTCCCTTTGAATCTTATCAGACTCAATATCAGAAGTAATAGGCAACAGTAGCAGGGTTTAAAATGTTACATCTGAGGAGTGTAATATTTGGTGCTATGAGAAGAATTAATTCCCATTTTGTTAGTCTGGCATTTGTAACATGTCTAGTCATATGACAATTTAAAAGCGCTGCTACATCATGTGGCACTTGAACAGTAAGTGGATTTCCCAAAACTATATCAGCACATTTGCCTACCAACATAGCTGTGGCTGCAACTGATTTTAATCAATTTGGAAGCCCTCTAGCCACGGGATCAAGTTGCTTACTGTAGTATGCAACAGGTCTGGGGATATTCCCATGGGGCTGTGTCAAAACACCAGCTGCATGAGCTGAATATTCATGACAAAACAAAGTAAATGATAACTCATAATTTGGTACATATGGTTTCAATTTAACAGAGATTGGGCTAATCTTCATTTTCCCAGTCTCATTTAAATCTGAGGTCCACAACTGACTAGGTACATTTTCTAGCATGTCATCTACCATTTTATTTAGCCCTGGTTGGTAGCACCATACAAGCTGAATTTCATAGGTGTTGTGATAAGGCATATTAGCATCTACATGAAGAGCTATCTGCACTTCATGTCTATTTCTCTCAGGTATGTCTAAAAACACTCCATCCGGAGTACAATATATTGAACATCCTAATTTACACAACAAGTTTCTGCCTAATAAATTAGAAGGAGCATTTGCTGCCAATAAAAAAGAATGTTTATCTGTGATAGGACCTAAAGTGACTTTAACTGGCTCTGTTTCTTTTAAAGAAATTACATGACCAGCGATTCCTATAGCTTTTACAATTCTGTCAGTAATTGGTAATGAAATTTCATTTTTTAATACTGATCTTGCAGCTCCCGTATCAATCAGAAATTCATGCTTATTACCATTAACTGTCATATTTACAATGGGGTCCTTTACATTAGTTTTTAATACTGGACAGATGTGCACAAGAGCTGCTGGAGACCATTAATCAATATTATCTTGAGAAGTTATTTGATCTGGTCTTACCCGATTTTCTCTTTGTTTTCTAGGCTTTCTGCAATACTTGGCAAAATGCCCCCTCTCCTGGCAGTTATAACATATCACTTGTGATCTGTTACTTCTGTCAGGATATACATTCACCCTTGCTTTAGGTTCAGCCCCCTGAATAGTGGCTTTAGCTGCTTGCATTTGCAAATTCATCAATTTTGTTTCTGCTTGCACTTTTTTAATTACCATATTATACTCATGATGTGCAGCAATTGCGGCTAAAGCATCAATATCTTTTATAGTCTAGAGAGGGTCATGAATTTGCACTCTGACTTTTAAATTATTTTTCAACCCTTCCACAAAAGCACTAGTCAAAATACTTTTAAAATCTGCTTTTGCAAACACATCAGAAAGACCTGAATAATTTACAACTTCTCTTCTGATTCTAGCATTATATTCTCTTACCCTTTCAGTTGCTCCCTGTTTAATCAAAAAAACTTTGGACCAATTTACATTCAGGGGAAACATGTCTTTAAATTTGGCCATAGCAAAATTCCACTGTACATAAATTTCAACTCTTGCACTATTGCTAGGGGTTTGAAAATTAGCCTCATTTAACCAAAATTGCAAAGCTTGCATTTCTTTTCTTTTAAAAACACCCTTTCCTATGTCTCCGAAGACATTTAAATCAAAATTTCCTTTTTCTGTAAATTCAGGACACCTTGTTAACCATTTATGCACATATTGAACAGACCTTTTTCCATATTTATGGAACATAATAGCCACTGGAGAACCAGGGGGAAATTATCAACCTATTAGGCTTTTCCAGTGTGGTTACATATGCTTCCATGGCGCAGCTTATCGTTTTTATACTCCAGTCAATCTGCGTTATGGTAATAGGGCTACAACCACTATTAATATACAACTCCCTGTTTACCAGCTTCAACCATTATTAGGGATACCACACTTTATTTCGTCAGATAAATCCTGGACTTGTCACACATTCATGTTACACGCACTGCTATCTAAGGCCTTATAGTGTATTTTGTGTTTCACTGTAAGTGACTTGGGACTATTCTTTGCCTCCTTCAAACGTTAAACATAAGTGGTATTTGAATTTGGCGACTGACCTGGATTCTGGCCTCGTCAAGAAAGCCCATTCGCACTCACATACACGCAATCATTCATATCATGGTTAACAAGGTAAACCAGTCTCTGAGTAATGAACAGAAAAGAGGAATTCTAATTGGTACCAAATCTATGCTTATACATCTATACAAACATATAAAACATATAGACAAACAATTAAAGATACGTTTGCAAGTTCACACTTACAGAGATAACTATAAATACCTTTTCAGCAAACCCAGAGAGTGGGAGACAGAAATATATAATCATAAGATAAAAATATATTACCTTTGTGGCCACAGTTGAGTATATAATTTCCTCTCCCCTCTTCCAGAAGTGTTGGCTGATCGATATTTACAGATTAATCTCGGTGGGACCTCCATAATGTTGAAGTATAAGTGATTCAATAAATTGTAAATGTTGAAATAGCAAAGGTTCTCTCTATTCTTTTCCATTGCATATGCAATGGCTTGTATTCAAAATGAAATAAGCAGTCTTCTCCATGTAAGACCACAGGTTATATAGAAATAACCCCACCCCTCTTACATACGTCACTAATCACTTCACATACTTTAGACAATATACCTCATAAGGACAAAGTTGGTTATATATATATTCTTTACAACCTCATCATTGTACATAGAATTCTATGCCTAAGCAGGTCAAAAAGTCACATGTGACCTCTTACATTCTTCGCTCTATATAGCATAACAACTGGTAACTATTTTAACATCCTATGAATAGTGGCTCATTGTGAGGTATAACATACAAAAACAATTTAACCCATTGCACAGAAAATAGAAAGAGACCATTGACCATACAGATTTTAAACACATTATATACATCAACATTATTTTATCCAAATTATATTTGTACCATAATTTATTCCATTACAGTCTGGTCTCAGAAGTGATGGACAAGGTAGGCCCATGGCTCCCAGAGCATATTCCCAAGTCTAGCTGAGGTGGCACATGGTCTGATTAATCTAGGTAAATAAGGTATGTGTAAGCTGGTAAGAGCATACTGGTATGCACCAGACTTCTCTTTTCGAGCTAGTAGGAAGGCAATGTCTTGTCTTACTTGTTTGAAGAAAAATGTTAGAAAGGCAATACTAACAGAGCCATCCCATATCCGTAATAGATGACCTTTTGCAGGTAATGCAAATCGACTTCATCCAATTGCCACCTTGCAGAAATCTCAAGTATGTATTGGTGTGTACTGATGTATTTTCTAACTGGGTAGAGGCATTTCCAGCTGCCACTAATACTGCTATTTTCACTGCTAAAAAAAATTGTCCAGGAATTTGTATGAAGATATAGTATCCCTAGAGTTGTAGAAAATGATAGGGGTACTCATTTTACTGATGATATCTTTCAAATCATGTGTAAACTTATGGGAATTGATAGCAAACTTCATACTCCCTACCAACCACAAGCCAGTGGGAAAGTAGAGAGGGTAAATGGTACCATCAAGAACAAATTGAGTAAGGTGATGGCTGAAACTGGATTAGCATGACTGGAGGCTTTGTCACTAGTCCTCCACAGCATTAGAACCACTCCTAGACAACCTCGTAACCTGTAACCATTTCAAATACTTTTTGCCGACAACCTCATTTGATTAAAGATCCACAAGATGATTTAAACTGCCATATTGAAATAACTGTCCAATATCTTATAATGAGGAGCAAACAGCTGAGACAGTAACAAAGGAATTTCAAAATACTGTTTCCTGAAATGCCAGTCAATAACTGTTGTGATGTTGAATCTGGGAATATGCTATGAACTGCAATTTCCTATGCTCAAGTTTGACAGACAGTTGGGAAGCCCAGTAACAAGTGTTGATGACTAGCACCACATTTCTGAAAGTGGCAGAAAGAGACACTTGGATTCATTCCACCCACTGAAGAGAAGTCTACAATCCAGAGAAGGTTCAAGATAAAGCAGAGGCTGGCAACCCTGACACTCTTGAATCTGTTCCGGGATACCTAATATTGCAGTTAATAACATCGGAGCCAAGGACTTCACAAAGACTACTATCCCATCATGAAGCGCGGTTTTTCTGTTTTTCAATATTTTCCTTAACCCTATTTTGCTTAGGACAATCTATTTTTGCAGTGGTAATCAGGAGATGGAGATTAGTTTGGGTGATGGTGCTGATATTGTGGAAATGAAAGAGAATATGATAGCCCAATCAGTTTAACCTAACATATTATTCAATTCAGAGGTAAAGAAAATGTCTGCTAGCCTTGGAGCTCGTCAGGGGCTATTGTCTGAAGAATTTTGTGTCTGTAAGTATTGTGACCCCATAATTGAAGAGAGGTGCATTCAGCGATGCCAGCCCAGTAGTAATTTGAACTTGGGCGAGCATCCATTAGATGATTATCTTATATCATCTTAATTATATTTTCTTTTGTGGGTAAGGTCTTAAACCAAACTGAATTCTGGGTGTGCTGTCACATGCCTCCGGAAAAAAATAATGTAGGACTAGTACCATTCCCGCAAAACATCACTGAGGTACCAAATTATGGGGTGGGATGCCAATAGAAGGGAGATATAATATTACTAGATCCCCTAGTTTGAATCTTTACCAATTGTCAGGTTAGCTCACGAATAATTGAGTAAGATCCTGCTGTCTCAATGAGTATTGACTATACTTCCCTGGAGGCGCGGAGTCTAACAAAATGGGAGGTGTTCACCAGGGATTCCCGTAAGGGAATATGGGCTTCTGCGGCTCCCACCTAGCAGGTTACCTAATCTTGCCCTCCAGGAAAGCTACCAATGTGACAGCTAGAGAACAAGTTACATAGCAGGAGAATGATCCAATTCGGACATCAAATAGTGGTAACAAAGATTACCATTTTATTATAAAACATTAATACAAGGGTTCTAAGAAGACTTCAGTAATTTGCAGATGATGATCACGAAGATATGCAAGAATAGTAACTGTCAGCAACATTCATTAATACAAGCTGCACATGCAATAACCATAGTCTCTGTTAATAGTAGAATTGAGGCACAGGAATCAACAAAGTTCAAACATATTCAGCCACTATTGGCACAGCTTGTCACGGATGATGGAGCTGATAACAGTAATCAACAATGCCGGCCAAGTAGATAACAGATGCGGATCATAGTGTTCATCACAAACAGTGGAAATGGTATGCAGAAATCGTGACAGTCCAACATACAGCAGCGATAAACACACAGCAGCGATGGATAGCAGCTTACCATGGATTGTGGAACAGGTAACAGCAGTCAGCGATGCAGGCCGAGCAGGTAACGGGTGTAGATCATAGTGTTTACCACGAGCAGTGGAACCAGTATGCAGAGATCAAGGAAGTCCAGCCATACAGCAGTATATAAGCACAGTTTCCACAGGTATGCATCCCAACAGAGACCTCAGTGTAACAGATATGACTTGAAGAACCAGCAATGCGAGAATGAAAAGAGAGACCTTATAAAGGGAGACTGACCAATGGTAAAACTGACCAGCACATAGGTGTAGTAATCACAGGTGCAGACCATGACTAATAGTCTGCACTAGTAACAGAAATTAAAGTGATAGTCAGTGTTTAGAGACTCGGGTAGAGGTACCTGGGGAGCGGAGTGTGACACCAATACTCAGAAAATCGCTCTCTGCTGTGCCTGAATTTTTCACATGTAAAGAAACTTGGGTACTGGGAGGCTGAACAAAATGATCAGACAATGGCCCGCCCCACAAGTGTTGATGAAAGACTCATTAGAGTACAGTTAACCAAAAAGGCTGAAGGGTACCATAAAAACGAGATTTTGTTACCAGGCATAAGAAAATATTGATTGGGAAAGTTCCTCTAGGTTACTGTTCCAACAAATGGAGAAGCTAGGCATGGGGAATTTTATTAAGATATTGTGCAACATTATAACAAATTGTACTGTACCTTATATTCTTCTAGATGATCGGTCTGATAAACCAAGGGATGTATCTGTTTATTTTGTGCATATCGTACACAATACCCCACTGCGCATGCTCAGAACCTGGAGTTACATAAGAAAAACAGTGAGATGCGAATGAATAAGAAGTCAAAGCACCAATGAATACGAGCGCAAAGACCACTTACAACACCCTATGTGGCGGTAAAAAGGGGTGTGTGATGGGCAGACACCACTGTGATCTACTCAAAGTAGGTGTTTTCCTCAAGATATATATGATTCATACTCTGCTGTATGCAGCAATTTAAGTAATACCATACATAACACTTGTCCCAGCTCGGGGTCCGTCTAAGTCTCAGCTAATATTGACAGCACTGCATAGACACATCTCCCGTTCTCATCATTTGATGCCATGGTGGACCATACACCTATATACACTTCTCTCATTATAAACCATTATAAAAGACTGCTTGATGCACACTTTTAATTGTTAGGGGTCTAGCATATTTTATATATTTAGCATATTTTCTTTCTTATTTGTGTGGAGCCAAAACATTTCTTTTTTGGGGATATCCCCCTAATTTCTGTTTTGGGAGTTGTTTGCCTATAGTTTATTTGTGGCATATAGTGTACTTTTATTTGTTTTGAAAGGTATGTTTTCTCTTTGTCTTAGGCACCACAAAATTTGATTTGTTTATTTTGTTTAAACTGTATTTTATAATTTATGTGCCACACTAACAATGCTTCTCTATTTTCAGATGTAATGTGCTTGTTGAATAGTTTCTCACTGGTGGGGGCGGTACCCATGACTCCTTTGCTTTCAGGCAATCAGGGGTGTGGCGCAGATTACAAAAGAGGCAAAGGGGTGCAAGTCCACATGGAGACGCGTGGCTGTTTGGTAATTTTCATTTTATTTTGACCTTCCTGTACACTGTAGTCAAAAAGTGAAGTTTACAAAAGTGGAAGCTGCTCAAATCAATTTATAGGCCATAACAGGTGCTGAAAGGGTGGGGTTATCCTGCAAGGAACATACACACAACATTTTTTCCCCCAGCACACTGCAATAGCCAGCAACAGATCTGCCATTTCTACTGTAGATAAAAATGCAAAAGTCTTTGTTGCACACATTTGCAAATGTATGTTTAAGCCATCCTGCCACGCCAAGGCGCTTTTGCCAATAGGATGGTCCTACTCTAAACAATGAGTCCCTATATTTGGGCCATACATATGTGTTTTTAAATTGAGAGCTAACTTACCAAAGAGGTACCCCAGAGGCCTCCAAATGGCAATCCAATGTCAGCACTCCCCCTCAGCTACTGACACCAACATGCCTCTCAGACAAATACAAAAGTGGAAGCTGCTCAAATCAATTTATAGGCCATAACAGGTGCTGAAAGGGTGGGGTTATCCTGCAAGGAACATACACACAACATTTTTTCCCCCAGCACACTGCTATAGCCAGCAACAGATCTGCCATTTCTACTGTAGATAAAAATGCAAAAGTCTTTGTTGCACACATTTGCAAATGTATGTTTAAGCCATCCTGCCACGCCAAGGCGCTTTTGCCAATAGGATGGTCCTACTCTAAACAATGAGAGTCCCTATATTTGGGCCATACATATGTGTTTTTAAATTGAGAGCTAACTTACCAAAGAGGTACCCCAGAGGCCTCCAAATGGCAATCCAATGTCAGCACTCCCCCTCAGCTACTGACACCAACATGCCTCTCAGACAAATACAAAAGTGGAAGCTGCTCAAATCAATTTATAGGCTATAACAGGTGCTGAAAGGGTGGGGTTATCCTACAAGGAACATACACACAACATTTTTTCCCCCAGCACACTGCTATAGCCAGCAACAGATCTGCCATTTCTACTGTAGATAAAAATGCAAAAGTCTTTGTTGCACACATTTGCAAATGTATGTTTAAGCCATCCTGCCACGCCAAGGCGCTTTTGCCAATAGGATGGTCCTACTCTAAACAATGAGAGTCCCTATATTTGGGCCATACATATGTGTTTTTAAATTGAGAGCTAACTTACCAAAGAGGTACCCCAGAGGCCTCCAAATGGCAATCCAATGTCAGCACTCCCCCTCAGCTACTGACACCAACATGCCTCTCAGACAAATACAAAAGTGGAAGCTGCTCAAATCAATTTATAGGCCATAACAGGTGCTGAAAGGGTGGGGTTATCCTGCAAGGAACATACACACAACATTTTTTCCCCCAGCACACTGCTATAGCCAGCAACAGATCTGCCATTTCTACTGTAGATAAAAATGCAAAAGTCTTTGTTGCACACATTTGCAAATGTATGTTTAAGCCATCCTGCCACGCCAAGGCGCTTTTGCCAATAGGATGGTCCTACTCTAAACAATGAGAGTCCCTATATTTGGGCCATACATATGTGTTTTTAAATTGAGAGCAAAAAGTGAAGTTTGTCTAGATCTCACCATTCTGTCATATTGTGCATGTTACAATGCAAAGGGTGTTTTTTTTTGTTATGGTTTGATTACAAACTAACAAGACTCATGTCAGTTTAGCATGTTTACTAATTTACAAACTGTCATAGTCCTTCACATGATGAAACCTAAATTTTTTTTATTATTTTAAAACACAATCTGAACCTAAGGCTGGATTCATTAACGAAAGTAAGCAATCACCCCCCCCCCCCACACACACACAAAAAATAGGTAAAAACATAAAACAAATGCATTGACTGCTAATGTGGTTTTAATTTTGTACAGATGTGAAAATGTGTCTGTGTATTATTTTTGCTCTTTTTTTTTACCCAAAAATATTATGTAAAGTAGATATTGGACATGCTCTCCCCCCAACTAGAAATCAGAAATCACATTGTAAATTTTCCTTTCTCTCAAATGGAAGATGGTGTGTCAACCTAGCAAATTTAATCCTTTTTTCACTTTCCTTTCAAAAATGAATCCGGACTTTAGTTGGTAATTTGAGATCTAGCACTATACCAGTCCCACCATATGATGTTAGCATAGTCCATCATTATTTTTTGGGATGTTTTTGAACTCTGGACTAATGTTTGGTTACTTTGTCTTTCTTCTCACCCTACATGGGAGATAACGCCTACCCATTCCGCCCTAGGCTCCTCACTCCTATATTGAACGTGAAGTTGCATATAACTCAGCGCATACAGCCACCAGATTGGTCTCTTATGTGCACTTTTAGAGTTTTAAAAGCCCGATTTTTGGTGCCCTGACCTATCTGGTGGGGCAATGATGTATGCGCTGAAAAAAGTATACAACACCATTGTTCTGTGTATGGTGTTCCATAACATTGTCATCAGGAGTGGGGCTCCAGGGGTGGAGGCCACGGTTGCTGGGGAGGAGGAGGTCGAGGCAGACACCAGCCCTCCTGAAACTGTGGAGACAGGCGTTTCAGGAAATATGTGTTAGAGACCTATTTTTAAGATATGTCAGTCGTATAATTGGATGAAAGAAAGTATATTGATTAATATTGTTTTACCATGCGATTGCGATCAGTATGCCACGTGTTAGGTGTTATGGTGCAATCACGTGATAAAGCACGCACGCAAACACTCGTACTTTCACATATATATATATATATATATATATATATTTATATTTATAATAATTCCATTCCACAGTCGTTTATGAGCAGATGTTATTTGGTTTATAATTATATATTATAAGCTTATATGTGCATTTTAGTGATATTTTAAGTTCAGGTCATGTCATGTTTGGTATCATTCTAATCCCCTATTTATCCGCAGTTGTCCTGTTCATTTGCCGAAAGGATCGCACATTGCGTGTGCTAGTTATCGATGATAGGGAATAAATGATTAGAATGATATTGCCTGTGTAATGCTAATAGACCAGTTTGAACCAGTTCTTGGCGGGAAAAGTAAGTATGCATCATCTGGAGAGCAGACCCCCACCCTTGGAATGTTGACCCCCCCACCCTTGGAGGGGGTTATTTGAACTGACCTATGGACTGCTTTACACTGGATCTTCCTGGAGCCTGAACCTATGGAAACTTGCCAAGTAACCTTTATTGTCTTCACTGTATCACTAAACGTATATATACAGCTCCCTGGAACCAGATACACAGTCACTCTGACCACAGTCTTCTGGACTGAAGGACCGTCTAGCTGGATCCAGCAGAGAACGCAGCGCATGTATTATTATTATTATTATTATTATTAATATTTATTTATAAGGCGCCACAAGGCATCCGCAGCGCCGTACAGAGACAAACAAAATCACAATACAATGGGAGACAGCACAGTACAGTAAACACAGCAACTCAGTACGCTGAATGCACAGCTAGAGAGGGCGGGGAAGGGGGAGGGAGGATCCGCAAACGACGGGGCCCAAGAAGGAGGGCGCGGAAGACAGGGAGACCCCAAGGGGGGAGGAGGGAGCGAGAGTGGACGTGGGGTGGAGGACCCTCGAGGAGGAGGGCTAAGTAGCTGGAGAGCAGAGTTAGAAGTGGTGGAAACAGGAGGAGAGGTGGCCCTGCTCAGAGGAGCGTACAATCTACATACATGTATGTATGTATCAGGTATTGACTGTACTGTACTTATTTATTGAACTGCTAAACTTTTGCTTTTGCTAAATAAATTGCTTGTGCTTTGGAACCACACAAATCGCATAGACAATGCTTATTGGAAAATGATGAAATTACTTTAATAGATATCTGCCTCATTTGTCAATTATTCTGCCATCAACCAATCCTGTGTAAATAATATCTCAGATTCACTATGTATTGTTATGGGTGGCAGTACTGGCATGAACTCCCAGAACAAATAGAAGAGGTCTTCACCTATAGCAGCCACCTTTCCCGTAGAGCTAGATATGCTCACAGGTAGCTGGATGCCCCCGGTTCTTAAACTCAGCGTATTGGGGGTTTATACTCCGAAACCGTAGCTCAATAGTAGGAAGAAGATACTGAATTTCAGGAGGCCAAACAGAATCAGGCAACCAACTGTGATCCGGTAAACAGGCACAGGTCAGGGAAAGGCAAATGAGCAGAATCCGGTAAACAGGCAGAGGTCAGGGTAACAGGCAACAAGCTAATCTGGTAAACAGACAGGGGTTCACAATAGGTATCAATCAGAATAGCAGGCAAGGTATCCACAAGGAGCAGGTCAGCAAATGAGGAAACAGAAGCTATAACCGGCAGGGAGGCTAAGCCCTCCCTGCCTATTATTATTGTTATTATTATTATTATTATTTTTATTTATAAGGCGCCACAAGGCGTCCGCAGCACCGTACAGAGACAAACAAAATTACAATACAATGGGAGACAGCACAGTACAGTAAACACAGCAACTCAGTTAGCTCAATGCACAGCTAGAGAAGGGGGAGGGAGGATCCGCAAATGACGGGAGAGGTATAGTTGAGTGTCGTCAGCGTAAAGGTGGTAGCTGATGCCAAAGGAGCTGATGAGTTCACCCAGGGAGGAGGTGTATAGAGAGAAGAGTAAGGGTCCCAGAACAGAGCCCTGAGGGACCCCGACTGGAAGGGTGGATGGGGGGGAGAGAGACCCAAAGGTGGTGACAGAGAAGGATCGGTGAGTAAGGTAAGAGGTGAACCAGGACAGGACTGGGCCGGAGAGGCCGAAAGACTGGAGGGTGTGAAGGAGGAGGGGGTGGTCAACGGTGTCAAAGGCTGCAGAGAGGTCAAGGAGGATGAGAAGGGAGAAGTGGCTCCTGGCTTTAGCAGAGAGGAGGTCATTGGTGACTTTAGCCAGGGCAGTTTCAGTGGAGTGGAGGGGGCGGAAACCAGACTGGAGAGGATCAAGGAGGGAGTATTCAGAAAGGTAGGAGGTGAGACGGCTGCAGACGAGCCTCTCGAGAATTTTGGAGGCAAAAGGGAGAAGAGATATGGGGCGAGAGTTCGAGAGTGAAGTGGGGTCGAGATTAGGTTTCTTAAGAATGGGGGATACGAGAGCATGTTTGAAGGAGGAGGGGAAGATGCCAGTGGAGAGGGAGAAATTAAAGAGGTGAGCGAGGTGGGAGCAGGTGGTGGGGGAAAGGGAGCGAAGAAGGTGGGAGGGGATGGGATCCAGGGGACAGGTAGTGGGGGGGGAGGATGAAATGAGAGAGTGGACTTCCTTGCCGGTGGTGGGATGGAAGGAGTGGAGGGGAAGGTGGTTTGGGGGGGAGGACAGAAGAGTGGGAGGGGTGGAAGAGAGAGTGGAGGAGGAGATTTCAAGTCGGATGGCCTCGATTTTAGAGGAGAAGAAGGAGGCGAAATCGGAGGCAGTCAGGGAGGAGGGGGGGAGGGGAGGGGGCTAGGAGAGTGCTGAAGGTGGCAAAGAGGCGGCGGGGGTTAGAGGACTGGGAAGAGATGAGGGATTTAAAGAAAGATTGTTTAGCGAGTGAGAGGGCAGAGCTGTAGGATGAAAGGATGAATTTAAAGTGGAGGAAGTCAGCCAGGGAGCGGGATTTTCTCCAGTGACGTTCGGCGGAACGGGAGCATTTTTGGAGGAAACGGGTAAATTTGGAGTGCCAGGGTTGGGGTTTGGAGCAGCGGGGGTGGACGGAGTGGGCAGGGGCGACCGCGTCCAGAGCGGAGGTGAGGGTGTGATTGTAGAGGGAGACCGCCTGGTTGGGGCAGGCCTGGGAGGAAAGGGGAGAAAGGAGGGTATCGAGAGAGGAGGACAGAGAGGCAGGGTCAAGAGCGTCGAGGTTGCGTATGGACAGAGTAGGTTTGGGCAGGGGGAGGGGAGCAGGAGAAGAGGAGAGAGAGAAGGAGAGGAGATGGTGGTAGGATAGAGGAAAGGGAGAGATGGAGAAGTCGTAGAGATTACATAGGTAGGAGAAGACAAGATCAAGGGAGTGACCAAGGCAGTGGGTAGAGGAGGAGGTCCATTGGGTGAGACCAAGGGAGGAGGAGAGGGTGAGCAGTTTGCTGGAAGCAGGGTAGGTGGGGTTGTCGATGGGGATGTTAAAGTCACCGAGAATGATCGAGGGGAGATCGGAGGAGAGGTAGTGAGGAAGCCAGCTAGCAAAGTTGTCAAGGAAGAGGGAGGTGGGGCCAGGGGGGCGGCCAACTCCACCGCCTGGGAGTAGTATCAGAATCGGAGAGCCAGGTTTCAGTAACGGCAAGAAGGTTAAAGGAGTTGGATAGAAAGAGGTCGTGGATAGCAGTCAGCTTGTTGCGGACGGATCTGGCATTCCAGAGGGCACAGAAGAAAGGGGGAGAGGAGAGGGGGGAAATGGGGATGAGGTTAGCAAGATGAGCAGCGCGCGGGGATGGCGGGGAGGAACAGGAGAGGTAGGGCGGGGGGAGAGTATGGGTATGGAGTGAGAGCGGGGAGGCATAGTAGGGAGAGAGAGTAACAGAACAGTGAGATAGTGGGGACAGTGAAAAACAGGTAAGAACAATGGCAGGAAGACAATGAAAAGGTGGAAGATAACGAATTAGGGCGTGGAGGGCATGGAATAACAGTACAGTGACATAATAAGGACAATGAAAACAGGTAAGAATGATAGCAGAACAGTAAGATAATAAGGACAGCGGATAACGGGTAAGAATAAGCAGGGAGACAATAGCAAGATGGAGGACAATAACCAATTAGGGCGTGGAAGGCAAGGAATAATAGAAGGAGAGGTAATAAGGACAATGGAAATAGGCAAGAATAATAACAGGTAAAAGTAGTTGCTGGTAAATATAAAATCAGGAAAAACAAGATAAAGGCATATAAATAGTAGAATAATAACAGGTAAAAAGTAGTTACTTGTAAATGTACAATCAGGAAAAACAAAATAATGGCATATAAAATAATGTTTTATATGCAGTTGATGCAGTTAAGCCAGGGATTCAGCAGGAGAAGGGTTAATTGACAAGCCGGGTCGGTGCACAGTAGATCAGTTGATGTAGATAAGCCAGGGATTCAGCAGGAGAAGGGTTAACTGACAAGCCGGGTCGGTGCACAGTAGATCAGTTGATGTAGATAAGCCAGGGATTCAGCAGGAGAAGGGTTAACTGACAAGCCGGGTCGGTGCACAGTAGATCAGTTGATGTAGATAAGCCAGGGATTCAGCAGGAGAAGGGTTAATTGATAAGCCGGGTCAATACAAAGTAGATCAGTAGATCAGTTGGTGCAGATAAGCCAGGGATTCAGCAGGAGAAGGGTTAATTGACAAGCCGGGTCGGTACACAGTAGATCAGTTGATGTAGATAAGCCAGGAATTCAGCAGGAGAAGGGTTAATTGACAAGCCGGGTCGGTACACAGTAGATCAGTTGATGCAGATAAACCAGGGATTAGGCAGGAGAAGGGTTAATTGACAAGCCGGGTCGGTACACAGTAGATCAGTTGATGCAGATAAGCCAGGGATTCAGCAGAAGGGTTAATTGACAAGCCAGGTCGGTACACAGTAGATCAGTTGGTGCAGATAAGCCAGGGATTCAGCAGGAGAAGGGTTAACTGACAAGCCTGGTCGGTACACAGTAGATCAGTTGATGCAGATAAGCCAGGGATTTAGCAGGAGAAGGGTTAATTGACAAACCGGGTCGGTACACAGTAGATCAATTGATGTAGATAAGCCAGGGATTCAGCAGGAGAAGAGTTAAGTGACAAGCCGGGTCGGTACACAGTAGATCAGTTGATGCAGATAAGCCAGGGACTCAGCAGGAGAAGGGTTAATTGACAAGCCGGGTCGATACACAGTAGATCAGTTGATGTAGATAAGCCAGGGAATCAGCAGGAGAAGGGTTAATTGACAAGCCGGGTCGGTACACAGTAGATCAGTTGATGCAGATAAGCCAGGGATTCAGCAGGAGAAAGGCCAACTGACAAGCCGGGTTGCTATACAGTAGGTCAGTTGCCTAGATGGGCCAATCAGAACAGGAGGGCACAGCAGAAGTAATCAGCCTCTGTAGGCGTCCCTTAAGCCAGGACGTGGTGACTTAGCAACAGGGAGTTATTTACCAGTAGAAGTAAGTCTTTGGGTCCTGAACCATTGGAGTGGCAGCTATGAACAGACAACAGGAGCCCAGTACATTGAGATACATATAAGCCTTGCTTTCTTTTTAAATTTTGGAGTGTGCATTTGTAATAAAAATTTAATTTTATATGAAATACTACACCACATGGGATTTTTTTTCCAGACTGGCTGATGGAGATATCTGGAGAAACTATGCTTGACGAACAAGAACCGGTTACAAAAAAAAGCCATTATATATTTCTTTCTGGTATGCAGCTATAAGGTGGTTTTGGTGCTAATATAATTCACTGGTGATTTGATGGTACTACACTATTTTGGTTATCCTTTCTTGTTTCCATGTTCACATATGACTGGAGAAAGTATATGAGGTGTGAAGCCGACACGTCCATCATTTGGTGTTTAAAGAGCTCTGATTACTCCTATATCTCGTACACATATATGTCACACCTACTTGGTTTCTGGGATAAGTTCTCTTAAATACTACACTATTAGGCGCCCTTTGTCCTTCTCCTTGTATTTTCCAAATGTATACATGTGCCTACAAATAATCCAATATTATGATATCCAAAATCAAAAGAAAAATAGTGAACATTCACTATATGGACTAAAGTATTTGCCCACACCTGTTAAATTACTGAATTGAGGTGTTTCAATCAGACCCATTGCCAGAGGTGTATAAAATCAAGCACCTATCTATGCCGTTTCCATTTGCAAACATTTGTGATACAAAATGGGTTGTTCTGAAGAGCTCAGTGATTTCAAGCATGGTACTGTGATAGCATGCCACCATAAAACGGTTTGTGACATTTAATTCCTGCTGGATATTCCACAGTCAACTATAAGTGACATTATTAGAAAGTGGAAACGTTTAGGAACAACAGCAATCCAGCCACAAAGTGGAAGACCACGTAAAATCAGAGCGTGGTCAATGACTGCTAAGGCACGTGGTGCGCAAAAGTCGCCAATGCTCTGCTGATTCCATAGCTGAAGAGTTCCAAACTTCCACTGTCATTAATATAAGCGTAAAAACTGTGCGGCAGGAGCTTAATGGAATGGGTTTTCATGGCCGAGAAGCTGGCTGCATGCAAGCCTCACATCACCAAGATCAATGCCAAGCGTCACATGGAGTGGCGTAAAGCACACCGACACTGGACTGCAGAGCACTGGAAACGTGTTATATGGAGTGACGAATCATGCATCTCTGTTTGGTAGTCAGATGGGTGAGTCTGGTTTTGGCTGATGCCGGGAGAACATTACCTGCCTGACTGCATTATACCAACTGTGAAGTTTGGTGGAGGAGAGGTAATGGTATGGGACTGTTTTTCAGGGTTTAGGCTAGGCCCCTTATCTCCAGTGAAGGGCAATCTTAATGCTTCAGCATACCAAGTCATTTCGGACAATGCTATGCTTCCAACTTTGTGGCAACAGTTTAGGGAAGGGCCTTTTCTATTCCAACATGTCTGTGCCCCAGTGCACAAAGCAAAGACTACAATGACATGGTTTGATTAATTCGGTGTGGAAGAACTTGACAGAGCCCCGACCTCGACTCCATCAAACACCTTTGGGATGAACTGCAACAAAATTGCGAGCTAGGCCTTCTCATCCAACAACAGTGCCTGATCTCATAAATGCTCTACAGAATGAATGGGCACAAATTCCCCCAGAAACACTCCAACATCTTGTGGAAAGTCTTCCAATAAGAGTGGAAGCTGTTATCGCTGCAAAAGGGGACCAACTCCATATTAAAGTATATGTATTTGAATACAATGTCATTACAGTCCCTGTTGATGTAATGGTCAAGCGTCCGTATACTTTTGTCTATATATGATGAAACACACCAAAATGTAAAAAAGTGGTAAAACACTTTTCAAACAGATTTGTTAGATACAGTCAATTAACTTGAATGAATTCCATGTGCAGAAATGAACACTGCACCCTCTTAGATTATGCATTTACGAGAAAGTAATTTTTTATAGCCTAAAAGAGTATCTTTCTTTATCTTTCACTTTTTGTCAGGATTTGTTCAATCAGAAGGAGTGCTTCCAATACGTGGAGAAGGTGATTAATGCCTACATTAAGCTATGGGAATGAAAAACTAGTGTTTCCAGGAGGAATCATCGGTGCCAAATTAGAGTAAGATGTGCAGGATATGGTGCAAGTTTATAATGAGTAGTAGCTTGCTTCCACCATGCTGTGTGAAGGAACATCGCACTAGTGTGTTGGTACCTGGGGCCTCTTGCTAATGTAACACTACTGTCACATGCCCCTTACCCATGCTTCCTGTTGAAGCATGTATATGTCGAATGTTTTGGAACTGGGGTTTTCTCCCTGTTACTAAGGGAATACGTTTTGAACTTTTTAGTTCTTACGTCTAACAAAAAGGACTTTTTTGTGTACCTTCTATATCTCTGTTTATAGATTTTTCAAAAATATATTGTAGCAAAAACCGCAGTCCATGAAGGGAGAAACAGATAGTTCCTGTGGGAGTTTATAGGCTCATGCTGCAGATAGGGTTAACTCTCCACACTTCACTACACACAGATCACAGGATCAGAGTGTCACGGTTGGCTTATGGGAAATTGATCCCTATGCTCTGCTGGACATGGCTTAGCCAACCCACAGGCGTGGAGTCTAACAGGTAGGTGGTTTTCACCAGGAACCCCCGAAAGGAGGTATGGACTTAGCGGCACCAAACCTGCAGGTCGCGGTCCTGTGAGTGGGTGAACAGCAGAACGGTGTGGAGGAGCCAGGTAACATGGGTAGAAACAAATGAGGCACAAAGAGAATAGATGTCCTGTGGTACAACGAGGAAAAGCAGAGGCTGTCACAATGGTGTATCCAATGGTGATTGGTAGAGATACTGGAACAGCGGGAGTACAGCACTGGAGTATGCTGAGCACACGGGAAAGCAGAGGTATCTGAGGGAGAACAGCCAATGAGTCACCAAGGCAGTTGCGGCTCACAGTGATAGCGGTTAGAGAACTGGAGCTGTCACGATGAAGTACATCAGAGATGGTATAGAAGTACTAGAGCAGCGATAGTTTAACACAGCCGGAGACTGAGAGCAGACTGAAGTAGTGGGGGTAACTCGTAGTAACAGCTGATGAGTCACAATAGTAGCAGCGGCTCTGAGTGGTAGCGATGAGAGAACTGGAGCTGTCGCGATGAAGTACACTGGAGATGGTAGTAGCAGTGCTGGAGCAGCAATAGTTCAACACAGCAGGAGACTGAGAGCAAACTGAAGTAACGGAGGTAACCCGTAGTAACAGCTGATGAGTCACAGATGTAGTAGTAGCTCTGAGTGGTAGCAATGAGAGAACTGAAGCTGTCGCGATGAAGTACACTGGAGATGGTAGTAGCAGTGCTGGAGCAGCAATAGCTCAACACAGCAGGAGATTGAGAGCAGACTGGAACACAGGCAAACCACGAGGAGAACAGGAACCAGAACCACAGGCTACAGGAAGTGAGCTTGAAGAACAGGCATCAGACAGGTGAATCCAGGAGGTTTAAATGGTGCTCCAGAAGTGCTTAGCCAATGAAAAAGAGGGAGGAGGTCCTGAAGTGCAATAGGCTTGCACCTGCACAGGTCTGAATATAGCTGAATGAATGAAGTTAGTCTGATACTGGAAAATGGCAGTTTCCAGATAAATGAAATGCGGGTAACGGAACAGGTACTACTTGCGGGACCGAAGTGTTACACAGAGGTGGAGCTCCTGTGTGATTTAGATAGTTAAATAGAGAGGAAGCTTAAATAAGCTGCAACTGTCTTATGGGCGGACGACTGACCTCAGCCAGTGGCTAGTGAGGGAACTGTGTGTCTAGCTAGCAGCAGGGCTACATGTAACTGTAAATATTGTTTGTGTGAATAGCTGGAACTACAAGAGTTGCTGTTTCTACCATCCTGACATTTCCTGAATAAACAACAGCAAAGTGGTTCAGAAAACCTGTGTCAGCATCATTTGTTTGACATGGTTTCCCAATATATATACTCTCTTTGAACTGATTGTTCATTTTTACAGTTGGTACACAGCTATTGTAATCACTGTCTCTATTTAATTTGTGAGCAGCATATAATATTACTGACAAATGACATATACGAGATACGTTTGAATTGTTTCCTTTGTGCTCCTTCAAATAGCATACAACCATTTCTAATCTTTATTCCTATGACATAGGTGCATGACTGAAGTTATTTGGCTGCAAGTCTGATGCCATATTTGGCACAAACCATAAACTGCCTTTCAACAGAAGAACATCAATCAACCATAAAGCATGTTGGTGAGAGCTTCATAGTTTGGGGTTGCCTAAAAGGCCTGGACAGATGCCTATCATGAGTCAAATAGGAATACTACAATGTATGTTCTTGAGTAGAATGTGAAACCATGTGTCAAAAAGCTGAGACTGCAATAAAAATTGATCATCAGGAAAATTATTCAAAACAAAACACGTACTCCGACAAACCATTGACACAATAGCTTAAAAGGAAGCATGGATGCGCCCAGATACAAATCCAGTTGAGTTGCTTTGGGTATTCTTGAAGATGTACATGCATGGACATCTGCAAAAAAACCACAGTGTATCTTTTGCTGTTACCAGTTAATCACTGTGGAAGAAGTTAGCCAAATCCCCATCCTCTGTAATAGACTAGTAGTTATAATAAAAGCTCTATGGGAGGTATTCAATTGTTAGCGAGATGCGTTAAAATTTCGCGCTCGAAAAAAAACAAAAAACCCGCGCGTGTTTTTCCTGTTCGAGCGCGCGTTTAAAAAAAAACCCCTCAATTCAATTGTTTTTTTGCATGCATCCCCTCGCGCTCTATTATTGGTTATAGCGAGTTTAAAATGGTTAAGGCACTCATTTTACTATAAAAAAATAAAAGTAAATTAATGCAATCAAGAATGGCCCCAGCACTGCAAAGGAGATTGGGCCCCTACACTGCAATCAAGAAGGGCCCCAGCACTGCACAAGAGAATGGGCCCCCACACTGCAATAAAGAAGGGCCCCAGCACTGCAAGCAACAATGGCCCCCCCTGTACAGCAGAATTAAAGATTTTACAAGGAGGTACATTTTTTGACATTTACAAACATTTGAACACTGGCCAAGCATGGACATTTGTAAGGTACAAATATTTGTGGGACAGTGGGCAAGCCGGACCTTTCTTCGAAGGTAAAAATATTTGTTGGGACTTTGCGTAAATGAGTGTGTGTAAGTAAAGCATCATAAAACTGAGTATTTCGTCCAGGGTGAGTATTTTGTATTTTTTTTTTTTTTTATTAAAATCTATGGTGTACATGAGGGTGTTTACTGTATTTCTTGGGGTTTTATTCTTTTTAATAAAGATTTGTGGTTGGAATGAGGGTGTTGTGCTTTTATTTAACATTTTGCTTTGTGGAACTACAGATCACAGCCAGCCGTGGGTGTAAGAGCATGTTGGCACTTGTAATTCTACTACAAGTGCAAACATGCCCTGGGTGCTATGGGTACGCTGGTGGTTGTAGTTAGACAAGTAGCAGCATGCCCTACTATTTAGGACAACATGGCTGGCTGGGACATGTAGTTCCACAAGTAAAACATTTTTTTTTTGTTTTTTTTCATGCAAAATCCCCATTTATTACCCTACCACCCACAGCCCAGGGGTAGTAGGAAGAGCCCTAGTGCTATCGGCACTGGCCTGGGTGTCCCTAGGGGGGTGGCCCGCTTACATTTTTCAGCGGACCACAATCCCTAGGGAATCCAGGCCAGCGCTGAGCAGTCTGTGGGTGTTTAGTCATTATGGCCGTGGGACCCAAACTGCGTTTCCTCCCCCCCCCTGTTATAGTGCCTATCACCCCGGCTGGTTTGCCTAGTGCTGGTTCAATTAAATTAGGGGAAACCCTACGTCAAATTTTTCACACATCAATAGCCTGCCAGCACTAGGGCGAAGACTAAATAGAGTGGGGAGCAAACGATTTTGCTTTTAAAAAATAAATAAAAAAACATGATACTTCCCCCCCGATCCCCCCCCCCCCCCCACATTAAAAACAAAAAAATAATATAAAAGAGTTTTAAATACATGCACCACTATGGTTATTTCTAAAGGGGGCAATTTCCAACAATTATTAATTATTATACACTTTTTTTTAGTACTTTTCTTTTTTTAGGTTACTTTTATGAACTTTTACACCTATTTTCCCAGTTTAATGGATATTTTTCTTAACTTAATAAAAAAAAGTTTTCTTTGAGCAGACCATGGAGGTGCGAGATAAAACAGCATATTTGCCTTTTTCACACTCTGCGTTAAAAAACAATTGAATAGCTTATTCCGCTAAGGGTTCGCAGCCAGCCTATACTTTAACATTGACAAACGCTTGGAGCGTGGAGAGAAAATAAGGTAAAATAGCAAAAAAATGACTTTTCACGCGCGAACTTCCAAACTCGCTAACAATTGAATACCCCCCTATATGAATCTATTGCTATTGAAGCAATGGGTGCAATTACTTCCCATCCCAGGAAATTTAATTTCTCCAAAATGTAGTGTTTGTATTATTTGTTAAGTTACCGGAATGTAATGACTTGCTGTCAACTGTACCTAATTTCCGGAGATAGTCTGAGATTTTAAAGATCTGTCACTATAAATTTACATGCCTGGAAATATCCCTGAGCAATTGTACAATACAATTCCTCTTATTAGGTATACTAAGCCTAATTCTTACTACCTATTATTATTCTCTAGGGTTTTTAAAATACTTAGGATCAGAATGGGTTATTTTGCCACCTAGTCAGGTGTGTGTGTATAAGGCAGTGTTTCCCAACTCCAGTCCTCAGGGTCCCCTAACAGTACAGATTTTCCAGGTCACAAGTAAAATAACTAGTACCACCTGTGGATCTTTCAAAATGTGTCCGTTAGTAATGAATACACCTGTGATCCAGCAAAGAGGTATGGAAAACATGCACTGTTAGGAATTCCTGAGGACTGGAGTTGGGAACCAGTGGTATAAGGGGTTACAGATTTATGAGGTTAACTTATTATCATTAATCACTTCATTTGGTGCTGCATAGCCAAAACCAACCTCTCTATGACTGCAAATTTTTACTGATTTGGTCCCCCAGCTGTAGGAGGGTATTGCTGACGTCATCATGCTCCCTCACTGATATCTAGAATCTCTTATGCTTTGGGCTGATGTGTGGAACTGCAGAACTTCCTAGCTGTTTACTCTGGCTAGATTGTTGTGACTCCTTCCTTTGGATAAGGACTGGGTGGCACTCGGGGTGCTTGCCAAAACAGAGGACAGTTATGGAATTGTCGAAGTCAGATAATTGGATATAGTCATTTCAATTAATATCTAACAACTTGATTGTCCTTGTCTGAAGTTATGCGAATAGCACGCTATGGCGTGGAGGAGCGTAACTAACCGCAACACGTGGCAAACAATTATACACGCATTTACACGCACACATGTAATTACCTCATATTAAATGTAGTTGCAACACATAGTTATTTATGTAGAGATGTAGCAGAGTTTATGGTTGATAGTATAAAGTTATATACACGTTCGTGAGATCTAAGGTTCAGATCATAGGAAACATATCATGTCTGGTATCATCTCCAATTTATTCGCAGATGTCCGGTTCAATCGCCAAACAGATCGCACCTTGCGTATGCTAGTTATAGATTGTAGGGAATAAATGATTAGAATGATATTGTCTGTGTAGTGCAAATAGACCAGTTCAAACTGGTTCTGGCAGGAAGAATGGAATGCATCTCCAGGAGAGGTGACCCCCACCCTTGGATATTATCGTTTGAACTGGCCAATTGCACTAAACCTTCCTGAAGGCTGAACCTATGGAAGCAAGCCACATCATACTGTATCACTGACTGTATATAAGTGGGGGCTCTGGGACCAGTGTTCAGTCTACTTGACCACAGCCTTCAGACCTGAGTGACTGTACACTGGATCCAGAGCGCCTGCTAAAAGTAATGGCTGTACTTATTTTATTCTGACCTGTTATACTGCTACTTTTGGCTATTACATCACATTGTGCTTTGGAACCACATCACTGGAAGTGGACAATTGTTATTGGATAGCAACTAGATGCTCATAACAATTTGGGGGCTCGCGGCGGAGGTAACGCTACCAGACGATTTGCAAAGCCTACGGATTCGGTTCCTCAACAAAGGGTGGAGAGACGCATCATATATGGGTAAGAACGCAATGTGTTCAAAACCTGTTGTTCATTCTGTGTTGTGAAACCGAATGTCCGTAGGGAGAAGAAAGAAAACTGTTTCTTTTTATTGTCGTTTTGCGTTTTAAATGTGTTGCATTGCATAGCGTATGTGTACTTCCTGCATTGCATATGTGTATTTCCAGTTGTGTTGCCACGTGTTTAAACAGTCATTTTCATAGTCTGTTACATATCTATAGTATAATCACTTTTTAAAGCCTCTGAAACATTATTACTATTGTTTGGGAAATTTATTTTCTGCGCAGAAAACAAAAGTGTATATTGTGTGATTAGAAAGAGTTGATTTATTGTCTTAGAGAGACAGACAGTATCGGTTGCTGTCTGATGAGGCAGGTTGCACAACTGGTGATCGGTATACGGGGCAGGTATACTGGTGGCGAAAACAAGAGAAGTTTTTGCAAGCGCGCCCAATAGTAATCACAGCACTTACTGATAATTAGTATCTTTGAGCTGTGCAATCGGACCGCATGGTACAGGGACTGTGATTGTGACTTGGGAGAGCAGCTGGAGACAATTAAACTGGCAAAGTGGGTAACCCCAATTCTACCAGTTGGTAATAAACTCAGCAGATTTGCTGTAGAGACAGGGTATAGAGGACCTGATACTTCTGTGTTAGGTGTTCTTCGTTGGTGCGAGAAGAAGTGAGTGGACGCAGCTTGAGCAATCCATCCACGGCCTTTAAAGATGTCTAGCAGTAGTTGCATGTTGCAGTGTTGGAAGAATTTGCTGGAGAGATAGGGTATCGAGGAGCTGATATCCCTGTGGTCTGCATTGATATTTCAGGTTCAACATGGGTGCTAAGCATACGCTAGAGATGGTCGATGTTATGCCTAAGGAAGGGCCGATTGGTTCGGCAAGGTTTCTTATGTTTAAGAAATATGGTGCATACGCAACGGCGTACTGCGACAAATGGGTCAAGATGACCAAGGATTGTGTGAGGCATTTTCCAAAGATCGGTAGTTTCAATTCAGAGGTATTGAATAACGTTAGAGATAAAGTACGGTTGATTAAATCAACAAAAGTAAGAGTTGAACATGATGACTGTTTAAAACTGTGGGAACTAGAAGGGAACATATGGCAAGCCAGCGTGTGCACAGCGGAAGTAGGAGTGGCGAAAAGCGCGCGCACAACGGAAATAGCTGTTGAGAAGCATGGACCGCCGTATGCGGTTGGGGCTATAAGTACAGCCGTTACCAAAAATTATAAAAATGAAATGACCAAGGTATATCCTGTTTTAAGCCAATTTAGAACAAATGTTTCTGAAGAAGATGAATCCACTGTAATTTCAGCCATTGCCCATGCTATTAACATGCTGGAGGTACAGCGCATACAATGCAATGGAGCGGTCCCACCAGCAGGGGCAGTGGCTGAAATAGGTGAGAGCAGTAGAGTAAGTACAAGGAGGGAGAACATTCATGGTACTGAAGCAGCAATTCCTGTGATTAATCCGGAATGTAATGATCCGATTGGTACATATCCTGTCCGCACAATAGCAGTTCCTAATGGGAAAGCGGACAAGGATGGTATAGTTCCTATAAACAATGTAGCAATACATTGTCCTTGGACTAGATCGGAACTACGTTCAATTATGACTGATTTCCCATATCCTAGAAAAGAGTTGGGCAGATGTCAGAAATTCGTCAAAGACTTAGGAAATGCGCACAAGCCAACTAATAAAGATTGGCGAGTGGTGTTAAGAGTCTGTCTTCCTCCCAATACTGACATACAGAAGTTTGTTAAGGACTGTATGTTGGAGGAAGACAGAACTTTACCAGACGAGGATAACCAAGAGAATATTAAGAGAATTGTCTCAAAATTGGCCATCTATTTTCCATTAGTAATGAGATTATTTTGCTAGAGCTCTGTCAGAAATGACACAGTTCACTGGGATATCAGACTTAAAAGAGGATCCAAATCACAGGGAAGTGGTTGTAACGGCATTAATGGCTGGTGTCAGAGAAAATCTAAAGACAAGGGTACAAACCTCATCACCTAGACTGGAGAGGCATCACGGTAGATGCTCTTAGAGAGTCTGCCATGAAGCATGACAAGAACATTTTTAGAAAGAAAGAGGCACAGAGTGATAGGTTGAAGACGGTAAGTATACAAGCTTTGGAGGGACTGCATACACGACCACAAGCTTACAGCACACACAGAAAGAGACAGATGGCAGTGAGATGTTATAATAAGGACATCCTATGAAAGATTGTAGAAAGGAAAGAGACAGGACACCTAGAGGGGGATCACATAGACACCCACAAAGGAGACACACACACACACAGGTTTGAAGACTCACAGCAGCTACCCGCGCATGTTATAGTAGCAAATGCTGCGCGGGAAAGTGATAGTCAGTGCTAGGGGTAAGGTCATACCTGTATTCTACAGCCAGTTAGGTCAACTAAGAGTCTGGGAGAAGAACCTACAATGATAGTTGACATAGCTGTTATGAAACAAACTTTTCTTGTAGATACAGGGGAGGCCAGATCAGTGATAACTTCTCCTTTAAATCTACAGGTCACTAACAAAACTGTTCCAGCTATGGTAGTAACAGGGAGAGTGTTACATTACTCTTTGACTAAACCCGCAGAAGTTACTATCGGACTTTGCATACCAAGCATTCATTTCTCTATGCTGCAGCAGCTCCTACTAACTTACTAGGCAGGAATTTGTTGTCGGATGTGTCATATACTGTACCCCTGATGGTGTATTCCTAGACACACCAGAGAAGGTTGCACATGAGGTACAGGACATATTGAACATCCCACAAAGGTTAATGTTACACTCTACCATTATAGAACAAAGTCCATCTAAGATAAAGGGAATGTTGCTGCAAATACCGGATTCCCTATGGACCAAAGATGGACAGGACACTGGATTGATGGAAAATGTAGCTCCGGTAAATCTAAAAAGTGGTATGATAGCTCCAAAAATTCCACAGTCTCCATTAAAACCGGAGGTGGAATTAGGGGTATATCCTGTTATTGAGAGGCTGTTGCAACAAGGGATCTTAATTCGTGCATCCAGCACAGCCAATAGTCCCATTTTCCCTGTGAAGAAGAATGGAGGGAGGGGCTATAGATTAGTCCAGGACCTAAGGGGAATTAATAACGTTGTTCAGAGCCAATTCCCCGTAGTGCCCAATCCAGCCGTCATCCTCATGCAGATTCCACCGTCTGCTTGTCACTTACTTTATTTTACTGTCATTGACCTCTGTTCTGCTTTTTTCTCAGTCCCTCTTCACCCTGACTGTCAATATCTTTTTGCATTCTCCTAGAAGGGTGTGCAATACACATGGACCAGACTTCCCCAGGGGTTAATTGACAGCCCTAGTATTTTCTCCCAAGCCTTACATGACTGTTTACAATCCCTCCAACCAAGCAATGGGTCTGTTCTAATTAAATATGTGGAAGATTTGTTGTTGTGCTCTGATTCCTTTATGTCATGTTTACATGATACTAAATTGTTGTTGCTTCATCTCTTGCAAACAGGGCACAAGGTTGCAAAGGATACGTTACAGCCATGTCAGATAAGGTTTAATACTTGGGACACTGTCACCCTGGGGCTAAGACACTTGACAAAGGACAGAATTGAGGCAATACAACACATGACTCTGCCGCAGAACCAAAAGCAAATCCGTACCTTCTTGAGGATGTGTGGATACTGTAGATCCTGGATCCCGGGTTTTTCTATTTTGGCGTTAAAATTGCAGGAGTTAGTCTCTTCCTCAAAACCTGAATTTGCTATACACAAAGAGGAGTCAGAGCAACCATTCTTTACTCTTAAAGATAGTCTAACTAGAGCACCTGCATTGGGAATACCGAATTATGAAAAGCCCTTTGAGTTATATTGTACGGAAGCCGATGGTTGTGCAGCAGGTGTCCTCACGCAGAAACATGGTGACGCTAGCAGACCGGTAGCATACTACAGTGCACAATTGAACACGGTGGCAAGATCACTCCCAGCGTGTCTAAGAAGTGTAGCAGCAACTGCTCTTCTGGTAAGAGCGAGGATGTAGTATTAGGACATGATTCAACCTTCTAGACACCTCATGCAGTATCAGCTCTATTGAATTCAGCTCAAACCAAACATGCCTCTTCTGCTAGGTTCACAAAATGGGAACTATCTCAGATGGCACCCTCAAACATCACCATCAAATGGTATAGTACTTTAAATCCAGCTACATACCTTCCATATGTGCCTCAAGATGCACAAAGGGTGGGAGGTGAGGAGACTCTGATTGGGGATGAGTTTTCCAGGTATACTGATATGCATGATTGTACGGAATACCTGAACCAGACCTTTAATGCAAGGCCCGACATACGTGACACCCCCTTAGAAAATGTAGACATAGACAAACTGATTCAGGAGAACTATGAACTGGTTACGCTCTTGTAGACGATCAGGATGTTGTGGAAGCTGAACCCCTTGGCCCACCTCACTCAGCCCAAGTGGCCGAACTAGTAGCACTAAGGAGAGCATGTGAGTTGGCAGAGGGTAAGTCAGCCAATATATATACTGACTCTAGGTACGCCTTCAGGGTAGTGCAAAATTTAGGGGCCCTTTGGCGTCTTAGAAACTTTACGACAACAGCAGGCACACTGGTAGCACACTCACGACACATAAAAGGACTCTTGTCAGCGATACAGTTACCCAAGACAGTAGCTGTCATAAAGTGCAAAACCCACTCATCCGAAAAAGACACGGTGTCAGTGGGCAATAACAGGACGGATGAAGCTGCTAAATGGGCAGCAGGGTTACCTATAACTGTATTGACAGACAAAATTATGTTTTTTCAGACATTAGACACTCAGAGGTTGATTGAAATGCAAGATTTATGTTCCCTACAGGAAAAGGCGGTCTGGAAGGCGAAGGGATGTGGTCAAGAGTCCTCGGGACTCTGAAGAGATGGACAAGGTAGGCTTGTAGCTCCCAAAGTCTATTACCCAGGCCTGGCTGAGACAGAACATTCGCTGACTCATCTGGGTAAATAAGTAACTGGTGAGAGCAAAACGTTGGGAAGACAATATCAACTGAGCCATTCCATATCCCTCCTACAGACGGACCTTTTCGGGTAATACAAATTGACTTTATCAAATTACCACCTTGCAGGAATTTCAAATATGTATTAGTGTGTCCTGATATGTTTTTCAGTTGGGTAGAAGCATATCCAGCAGCCACTAATACTGCTGTCTTCACTGCAAAGAAAATTGTTCAGGAGTTTGTGTGTAGATACGGTATCCCTAGAATCATAGAAAGTGATAGGGGTACCCACTTTACTGGTGATATCTTTCAGAACACGTGTAAATTTATGGAAATCAGTAGCAGACTTCATACTCCTTACCGACCATAAGCCAGTGGTAAGGTGGAAAGGGTAAATGGTACCATTAAGATCAAGCTGAGTAAGATAATGGCTGAAACTGGGTTGGCGTGGCCAAAAGCTTTGCCACTAGTCCTCTATAGCATCATAACCACTCCCAGACCTCCTCTTAATCTGTCCCCCTTTGAGATACTTTTTGGCAGACAACCTCATTTGATCATAAGTCCACAGGACGATTTGAAGTGCAATAAGGAAGTGACTGTGCAACATCTCATAAAAATGAGCAGACAGCTATAACAACAATAACAAAAGCTGAAAATGCTGTCACTTGGTACACCAGAAACGAACTGTCATGATGTTGCACCTGGGGAATGTTATGATCCGCAATTTCTTACGCTCAGGTTGTTTAACAGACTGTTAGGAAGGCACGTACCAAGTGTTGATGACCAGTACCACATCTCTGAAGGTTGCAGAAAGAGACACTTGGGTCCATTCCACTCACTGCAAGAAAGTCAGTAGCCCGGAGAAAGTACGAGACAAAGCTGAGACCGACGACACTGATCTGTCACTCGTAAACCTGTTCCAGGAGACCTAAAGCCTGCAGTTAAGACACCTGAGGTTGCCCAGACTATCATCCCAGCAATGGTGTGGTGGTTTTTGCTTTTTTGTTCCAGGATTTTTCTTATTTTGATTTTTTTCAGGATATCTTTTTTTGTGAAGGAGGCTGGATGACTGAGAGCGGGTCTGGTAGTGATACTGATGAAGTGGAGTTGGAGGAGAGATTGATAAAACCAACAGTACAGTCAATTGTCAAACTCAGTTCAGGGGTTATGAAAAGGTCTGGTAGCTCTTGAACTCGGAGGCAGTGTGAGGGGCTATTGTCTGAAGAATATTGTATTTGTAAGTACTGTGACTCTCTAGTTGAAGAGAAATGCATCCAGCGATGCCAGTCCAATAGTAATCAGGACATGGGTGGGCATCCTCTGGAGGATTATCACTCCCTAGTGGGAAAGGTCTTAAACCAAACCGAGTGCTGGGTGTGCTCTCATGTGCCTCAGGGACAACATAAAAAAGCATTAGTGCCATTCCCACTAAACATTTCTGAGGTCCTCGAATTACTGGGAGGGAGCTCCATAGACGGGAAGTACAATATCACTAGGTCCCCTAGTCTGAAGCTTCGCCAATACTCCCTAGACCGGTCTTTGCTGTGTCTGAATACCTCGCAGGTAAAAAGACTGGAGATTTGGGAAGCTGACCTACCTGATCAGACAATGGCTTGTCACACTAGTGTTGAGGGGAGACTCTCAAGGTCACCAATAGGCAGGAATGCTGATGGGCATCATAGACTAGGACGTGTCAACAGACATAAGAAGGTATCCATTGGAAAAGTCCCTATAGATTATTGTAAAAATATTATCCATGCCGACACTTGTCTTGAACAAATTGAGACACTATGCATGGGTAGTTTTGTCAAAACATTGTGCGATATCATCAATGATCATACTGTACCTGATGTCCTCCCAGATGATGTTTATTATGTTTGTGGGAGAAAGACTTATTCCTGGTTAACTCTGACTTCCAAAGGTTTGTGCTTTTTAGTTAAACTGGTTCCCAAAGTCATGACCATTACACATGATGAAATGATGGATATCCATAGGACTACATCACCCCCATACATACACACACAGTATGAACATTGTGGCAAAAGAAACATGATTCCTGGTGAAGAACCCATAGCTAGAAAATTGATTAATGAAACCACTGGTTTCCAGGTTATGGTTGCTTTAGATCCCACCAGGATCGCTCAGGGAACTTTAAATTTTAAGTATATACAGAACCTAGCTAATTTGATAGACAATATCACCGAGATGTATGATGACACTTTCAGGTATACTGGTAGAAAGCTACAGGCTTATAAAAAGTAGTAGGTGCAACATAGACTGGTGTTGAAGTATCTCACATCTATTACTGGTGGATATTGTGTGACTTTGGTGTCAAATGCTTCACGTACATCACCAATATTGATGACCCCAAAAAAGTCATAGACCGGAAGATGGATGAAATTCTGCAACTAAAATTCGAATTTCGGAGGAACCATAATTCTTCATTGTATGTGATTGGAGAAAAGGTGGCAGGATGGTTCTCATGGTTGAATCCTGTGAAATGGTTCTCTGGTTTAGGAGAGTGGGTACAGGAAATGGTTGCTAGCATAGGTAAGCTCCTTATCCTTATACTTGGTGTCATCTTATTAATTGGCGTTATGTGTCAGATGTGTTTCTACTGTGTGGAAGTGTGGAAAGCAGTCTACTGAGGTAAACATTGAAAATGAGAATGTAATGGTGATGAGGGATACGGAAATCATGAACTGTGAAGAACTGCATTACAATCCTGACATCGAGAACATGATTAGGTGATTACACCATCAAAGGGTGGAGCTGTCGAAGTCAGATAATTGGATATAGTCATTTCAATCAATATCTAACAACTTGATTGTCCTTGTCTGAAGTTATGCGAATAGCATGCTACGGCGTGGAGGAGCGTAAGTAACCACAGCACGTGGAAAACACTTATACACGCATTTACACTAGAGATGAGCGCACTCGGATTTCTGAAATCCGAGCAAATCCGAGCCCACCCGAACGTTGCCGATCCGAGTCGGATCCGAGACAGATCCGGGTATTGGCGCCAAATTCAAATCTGAAACTGAGGCTCTGACTCATAATCCCGTTGTCGGATCTCGCGATACTCGGATCCTATAAATTCCCCGCTAGTCGCCGCCATCTTCACTCGGGCATTGATCAGGGTAGAGGGAGGGTGTGTTAGGTGGTCCTCTGTCCTGGTAGATCTCGTGCTGTGCTGTTTAGTTCTGTGCTGTGCTGTTTAGTTCTGTGCTGTGCTGTGTTCTGCAGTATCAGTCCAGTGGTGCTGTGTGCTGTGCTCTGTCCTTCTGAGGTCAGTGGTGCTGCTGGGTCCTGTGCTGTGTCCTGTTCAGTCCAGTGGTGCTGTGTCCTGTGCTCTGTGCTTCTAAGGGCATAGTTATTTCCCCAATATTCCCCTGTGTTTAAAAAAATAAAAAAAAGTTATTTAAAAAAATACCAAAAACTAATTTAATTTTTTTTAATTACCACAAAATTTGCACAACCAATCCTGCAGTATAAGCCCATTGGTACTGCAATATTACCAAGTTCACACATTCAGCAGTAAAAGTCCAGTGGTACTGCAATATTACAAAGTTCACACATTCTGCAGTATCAGTCCAGTGGTGCTGTGTCCTGTGCTCTGTCCTGCTGAGTTCCGTAGTGCTGCTGGGTCCTGTGCCGTGTCCTGTTCAGTGAGTCCAGTGGTGCTGTGTCCTGTGCTCTGTGCTTCTAAGGGCATAGTTATTTCCCCATTATTCCCAAGTTTTTAAAAAATAAAAAAAAAGTAAAAAAAAATAAAAAATTTAAAATTAAAAAAAATATATATAATTATAACCAAATTTGCAAAACCAATCCAGCAGTATAAGTCCATTGGTACTGCAATATTACAAAGTTCACACATTCTGCAGTATCAGTCCAGTGGTGCTGTGTCCTGTGCTCTGTCCTGCTGAGTTCCGTAGTGCTGCTGGGTCCTGTGCCGTGTCCTGTTCAGTCCAGTGGTGCTGTGTCCTGTGCTCTGTGCTTCTAAGGGCATAGTTATTTCCCCATTATTCCCAAGTTTTTAAAAAATAAAAAAAAAGTAAAAAAAAATAAAAAATTAAAAAAAATATATATAATTATAACCAAATTTGCAAAACCAATCCAGCAGTATAAGTCCATTGGTACTGCAATATTACCAAGTTCACACATTCTGCAGTATCTTGTGCTACATATAATGGAGACCAAAAATTTGGAGGATAAAGTAGGGAAAGATCAAGACCCACTTCCTCCTAATGCTGAAGCTGCTGCCACTAGTCATGACATAGACGATGAAATGCCATCAACGTCGTCTTCCAAGCCCGATGCCCAATCTCGTAGTACCGGGCATGTAAAATCCAAAAAGCCCAAGTTAAGAAAAAGTAGCAAAAAGAGAAACTTAAAATCATCTGAGGAGAAACGTAAAGTTGCCAATATGCCATTTACGACACGGAGTGGCAAGGAACGGCTTAGGCCCTGGCCTGTGTTCATGACTAGTGGTTCAGCTTCACCCACGGATCTTAGCCCTCCTCCTCCTCCCTACAAAAAATTGAAGAGAGTTATGCTGTCAGCAACAAAACAGCAAACAACTCTGCCTTCTAAAGAGAAATTATCACAAATCCACAAGGCGAGTCCAAGGATGTTGGTGGTTGTCAAGCCTGACCTTCCCATCACTGTACGGGAAGAGGTGGCTCGGGAGGAGGCTATTGATGATGTAGCTGGCGCTGTGGAGGAACTTGATGATGAGGATGGTGATGTGGTTATTGTAAATGAGGCACCAGGGGGGGAAACAGCTGATGTCCATGGGATGAAAAAGCCCATCGTCATGCCTGGTCAGAAGACCAAAAAATGCACCTCTTCGGTCTGGAGTTATTTTTATCCAAATCCAGACAACCAATGTATGGCCATATGTAGCTTATGTAAAGCTCAAATAAGCAGGGGTAAGGATCTTGCCCACCTAGGAACATCCTCCCTTATACGTCACCTGAATAACCTTCATAGTTCAGTGGTTAGTTCAGGAACTGGGGCTAGGACCCTCATCGGTACAGGGACACCTAAATCCCGTGGTCCAGTTGGATACACACCAGCAACACCCTCCTCGTCAACTTCCTCCACAATCTCCATCAGATTCAGTCCTGCAGCCCAAGTCAGCAGCCAGACTGAGTCCTCCTCAATACGGGATTCATCCGAGGAATCCTGCAGCGGTACGCCTACTACTGCCACTGCTGCTGTTGCTGCTGTTAGTCGGTCATCTTCCCAGAGGGGAAGTCGTAAGACCGCTAAGTCTTTCACAAAACAATTGACCGTCCAACAGTCGTTTGCCATGACCACAAAATACGATAGTAGTCACCCTATTGCAAAGCGTATAACTGCGGCTGTAACTGCAATGTTGGTGTTAGACGTGCGCCCGGTGTCCGCCATCAGTGGAGTGGGATTTAGAGGGTTGATGGAGGTATTGTGTCCCCGGTACCAAATCCCGTCGAGATTCCACTTCACTAGGCAGGCGATACCAAAAATGTACAGAGAAGTACGATCAAGTGTCCTCAGTGCTCTAAAAAATGCGGTTGTACCCACTGTCCACTTAACCACGGACATGTGGACAAGTGGTTCTGGGCAAACGAAGGACTATATGACTGTGACAGCCCACTGGGTAGATGCATCCCCTTCCGCAGCAACAGCAACAGCTGCATCAGTAGCAGCAACTACAAAATGGCTGCTCGTGCAAAGGCAGGCAACATTGTGTATTACAGGCTTTAATAAGAGGCACAACGCTGACAACATATTAGAGAAAATGAGGGAAATTATCTCCCAGTGGCTTACCCCACTTAGACTCTCATGGGGATTTGTGGTGTCAGACAATGCCAGTAACATTGTGCGGGCATTAAATATGGGCAATTTCCAGCACGTCCCATGTTTTGCCCACACCATTAATTTGGTGGTGCAGCATTACCTCAAGAGTGACAGGGGTGTGCAGGAGATGCTTGCGGTGGCGCGCAAAATTGCTGGACACTTTCGGCATTCAGCCAGTGCCTACCGCAGACTAGAGGCACATCAAAAAAGCATGAACCTGCCCTGCCATCACCTCAAACAAGAGGTTGTGACGCACTGGAACTCCACCCTCTATATGCTGCAGAGGATGGAGGAGCAGCAAAAGGCCATTCAGGCCTACACAGCCACCTACGACATAGGCAAAGGAGTGGGGATGCGCCTCAGTCAAGCACAGTGGAGACTGATTTCCGTGTTGTGCAAGGTTCTGCAGCCATTTGAACTTGCCACACGAGAAGTCAGTTCCGACACTGCCAGCTTGAGTCAGGTCATTCCCCTGATCAGGCTGTTGCAGAAGCAGCTGGAGAAAGTGAGGGAGGAGCTGGTAAGCCATTGCGATTACACCAAGCATGTAGCTCTTGTGGATGTAGCCCTTCGTACGCTTTGCCAGGATCCGAGGGTGGTCACTCTTTTAAAGTCAGAGGAATACATTCTGGCCACCGTGCTCGATCCTCGGTTTAAAGCGTATGTTGTGTCTCTGTTTCCGGCGGACACAAGTCTACAGCGGTGCAAAGACCTGCTGGTCAGGAGATTGTCCTCTGAAGAGGACCGTGACATGCCAACAGCTCCACCCTCATTTTCTTCCACATCTATGGCTGCGAGGAAAAAGCTCAGTTTTCCCAAAAGAGGCACTGGCGGGGATGCTGATAACATCTGGTCCGGACTGAAGGACCTGCCAACCATTGCAGACATGTCTACTCTTGCTGCATTGGATGCTGTCACAATAGAAAAAATTGTGGATGATTACTTTGCTGACACCATCCAAGTAGACATGTCAGACAGTCCATATTGTTACTGGCAGGAAAAAAAGGCAGTTTGGAAGCCCCTGTACAAACTGGCTCTATTTTACCTGAGTTGTCCCCCCTCCAGTGTGTACTCGGAAAGAGTTTTTAGTGCAGCGGGGAACCTGGTCAGTGAGTGGCGAAGGAGGTTGCTTCCTCATAACGTTGAAAAAATGATGTTTATAAAAATGAATAATCAATTCCTCAATGAAGTACAGCACTGCCCTCCAGATACTACAGAGGGACCTGTGGTTGTGGAGTCCAGCGGGGACGAATTGATAATGTGTGATGAGGAGGAAGTACACACTGTAGGGGGAGAGGAATCAGAGGTTGAGGATGAGGACGACATCTTGCCTCAGTAGAGCCTGTTTAGTCTGTACAGGGAGAGATGAATAGCTTTTTTGGTGTGGGGGCCCAAACAAACCAATCATTTCAGCCAAAGTTGTTTGGTAGGCCCTGTCGCTGAAATGATTGGTTTGTTAAAGTGTGCATGTCCTATTTCAACAACATAAGTGTGGGTGTGAGGGCCCAAGGACAATTCCATCTTGGAACTTTTTTTTTTGCATTATATGACCAATCAACAGTCGTTTGCCATGTTCAAAAAGTAAAACCAAATTTAAACAAATTCAAGAAATTAAACCAAAAGTAAAATGCCCTGTCATAATTTAAAACAAGAGGTATTGACGTGCTCTAAAACTACTGTATTGTTGTTTATATTTTATAAACACTAAACTTGAAAGCTTGAGTCTTTCAATAAAAAAGTAACTGTCCATTGCACGAATATTTGCAACAGGGACAATTTTAGGGTTAAGAAAGTCAACTAATAACACTTCGACGCTGTCTGTCTTTATAAACACTACACTTGGAAGTTGGAGGAGGTATTGTGGCCCCGGCACCAAATTTACTACCGGGGCCACTCCACTGTGCAGTCCATATTTAGGTGTATCAGATATTAAACAACGGTGACAGTTGATGCCCAATTTTTTAATTATATTGTGGCCTCGGTACCAAATTGTGTACCGGGGCCACCACACTACGCAGTCAAGATAGATAGATGCGTATCATAGATAAAGTACATTCAGTGGTGTGGGGCAAATTGAAAAATATTCAAAATGCACTGACATTATCAAAAACAAGAGGTTGTCACACGCTAAAACTCCAACATGTATATGATGGAGAGGATGGAGGAGCAGCCGTATGTGTAGTGTAATGCAGATCTGTTGAAGGTTTTTTATATATTTTATTGTGGTGCCCAGTGCCCACTCCTCTACGCAGTCCAGGTACATTTATTGGTGCGAATCATAAAAGTTCAGGGTTTTTAATATATATTGTGGTGACCCACTCCTCTACGCAGTCCAGGTACATTTATTGGTGCGAATCATACAAGTTCAGGGTTTTTAATATATATTGTGGTGACCCACTCCTCTACGCAGTCCAGGTACATTTATTGGTGCGAATCATACAAGTTGATGGTTTTCTTATTATATATATTGTGGTGACCCACTCCTCTACGCAGTCCAGATACATTTATTGGTGCGAATCATAAAAGTTCAGGGTTTTTAATATATATTGTGGTGACCCACTCCTCTACGCAGTCCAGGTACATTTATTGGTGCGAATCATACAAGTTCAGGGTTTTTAATATATATTGTGGTGACCCACTCCTCTACGCAGTCCAGGTACATTTATTGGTGCGAATCATACAAGTTCAGGGTTTTTAATTTATATTGTGGTGACCCACTCCTCTACGCAGTCCAGGTACATTATTGGTGCGAATCATACAAGTTGATGGTTTTCTTATTATATATATTGTGGTGACCCACTCCTCTACGCAGTCCAGGTACATTATTGGTGCGAATCATACAAGTTCAGGGTTTTTAATATATATTGTGGTGACCCACTCCTCTACGCAGTCCAGGTACATTTATTGGTGCGAATCATACAAGTTGATGGTTTTCTTATTATATATATTGTGATGACCCACTCCTCTACGCAGTTCAGAAAGATACCTCGTTGCAACGTTTTGGACTAATAACTATATTGTGAGGTGTTCAGAATACACTGTAAATTAGTGGAAATGCTTGTTATTGAATGTTATTGAGGTTACTAATAGCATAGGAGTGAAAATAAGCCCAAAAACTTGATTTTTAAACTTTTTATGTTTTTTCCAAAAAAAATCCGAATCCAAAACCTTAAATCCGAACCGAGACCTTTCGTCAAGTGTTTTGCGAGACAAATCCGAACCCCAAAAATAATGAAAATCCGGATCCAAAACACAAAACACGAGACCTCAAAAGTCGCCGGTGCACATCCCTAATTTACACACACACTTACACTTGTAATTAGCTCATATTAAATGAAGTTGCAACACAGTTATTTATGTAGAGATGTAGCAGAGTTTATGGTTGATATTATAATGTTATATACACGTTAGTGAAATCTAAGGTTCAGGTCATAGGAAACATATCATTCTAATCCCCAATTTATTCACAGACATCCGGTTCAATCGCCAAACGGATCACACCTTGCGTATGCTAGTTATAGATTGTAGGGAATAAATGATTAGAATGATATAGTCTGTGTAGTGCAAATAGACCAGTTCAAACTGGTTCTTGGCGGGAAGATTGGAATGCATCTCCAGGAGAGCTGACCCCCACCCTTGGATATTATTGTTTGAACTGGCCAATGACCTGCATTGCACTGGACCTTCCTGAAGCCTGAACCTATGGAAGCAAGCCATATCATCTGTATTGTTTTCACTGTATCACTGACTGTATATAAGTGGGGGCTCTGGGACCAGTGTTCAGTCTACTTGACCACAGCCTTCAGACCTGAATGACTGTACACTGCATCCAGAGTGCCTACTAAAAGTAATGACTGTACTAATTTTGTTCTGACCTATTATACTGCTACTTTTGGCTATTAAATCACATTGTGCTTTGGAACTACATAACTGGAAGTGGACAATCGTTATTGGATAGCAACTAGGCGCTCATAACAGAATGGATTAGTGTAGTGATCAGCAACCTGATACACTTCAGGAGCCAAATGAGCATCCCTCCTACTCTTAATCTCGGTAATAAATTAAACCAATATATTTAATCAATTATAAAGACACTTATCTGTAATAAAATATCAGCAGGCATTCTAAAAAAGTGTTACAAGTTATAACAAACAAATCTGACAGGAAGAAGCTAAGGCAGCCAGTGAAGGCTCAGAGGGCTGACTGTTGCCCAACACTGATCTAGGCCCTATGGTGACTTTAAAACAGGTGTTGGCAGCTCTGTTAAGTGAATATTAAAAGACCCACCAACATAATCTCATCCTTCCTGGACAACATGCTCTGCTCCTGAACATCACATTTCATTTACTATTACAATTACCTGTGCTGAATAAATGAATTGATGTGTAGGGAAGTTAACTTTTCACAATCACCTGGATTTCTGTATATTAAGTGGTGACAGAGTAAAGAGTAGTTATTTTAACACCTTGAGTTCCACATACGCAGATAGGTCAGTATCTAATTTGTGACACATACAGCATTTCCAAATATTTTAACAAAACGTTATAGGGAGTGTACTTAATTTGTCTTAACACTTGCCAACTTTTTAAGGTGCCCTTTCGTGAGTTCCTGGATGAGGTGGGGTGGGGCTTGACAAAATGCTTCATTTTGGTCCCTAAGAATCACATAATTGCGGCTCTAAATCCTAGTGAAGTGGGCAGATGCGCGAGGATTCCCTACTCTCTCGGAATCTGGGAGACCTACCCAGACTTCGGGAGTCTTCCGGACATTCCAAAAGAGTTGGCAAGTATGGTCTTAACACTTTACTGCTGACATAACATCTGTAAAAATAGTGAAGAACTATGCCATCCCTTCATTATGTAACTTGTTATTTAAAGTGTGTTGACTTTCATATTGTATGTAACATCAGAATAGTTAATATATACTATTTTCATGCATAATTAACTGTTATAAACGGTTCTTATAGCTGTAATAACTTTAGTATTTATTAAGAACACTACATGAGATAGACCATTTTTTTCTGGTTCCAGTCACTGCAAATTTTACGTGTATGTAAAAATGATAGTTTTAATGTGTTTAGAAGTAATTTGTCCCATATAGAAACATTCTGTACTTTTAGGTGTACTAGTAGAACATATAATATTTCTTACATTAATATTAGGTGTATTATGTACACTGAAGCCTAGGTATCTGTATGTATTTTCATTTTATTTATCTAGAAATAGTAATGTGAACACAATTTATCCTGTACAAAGAACAGGATATATATAAACCACAATTGGGAATTTATATACCAGGAGCTCAGCATAGGTAATTATGTGTCCCAGCTTTCCAAGCATAGTTTCGATATTTTGCCACTGGAATATTTTAATTTGGCATGCTAGAATTCAGACTTCTGCTAAAACGAGATTAACGTAATTAGTGGTAATAGGTTCCTTCAAATGAATTATGCTCTCAAAGAGAATCAAACATTAGCACTAACAGACTGAGGAAATGTCATGTCATACACCTTTCCAATATAGAGTCCTTGCCATTAATTACACTGGAAACCAAGGCCAAACTATGATTGAAAAACTCCAAAAACAAACCAGAAGGAAACCGTTTCGAGAGAATCCTTGTTTTGTTCCACAATAAACACTCAAACTAAAACATTGGTTTTAAATGAACTAAATAAAAAGTATTATGTTCCTGCAAGTTTACTAAAAATAAAACACAGACCAGCTGGTCAACTGCATGTTCGACTAATTTGAGACTGTTATCAAACGTGCCATAATTTTAATACAGTAATGCTAAGAGGAAGTACAAACATAACAGACAGCTTTTGGCAGTAAAAAGAGGAGGGAAATCCACTGCCAGAGAAACACTCACAACCAATGATATGCCTCCTCAACACCATAAATAAGGTGCAACTGTTTGTTACATTAACTCAACTTATAACAATTAATATTGTTTATTTGTACAGTGCATACAGAAAATACTCATAATCATCTGCTATTTATATAGTGCCACTAATTCCACAGCGATGTACAGAGAACATACTCGCATCGGTCCCTGCCCCATTGGAGCTTACAGTCTAAATTCCCTAGCATATGCACACACACAGACAGATATAGCATGGGGTCAATTTCATAGCAGCCAATTAACCTACTAGTATGTTTTTGGAGTTTTGGAGGAAACATATAAATTCCACACAAATAAGGCTAAGGTGGGGAATTGAACTCATGACCCCAGTGCTGTGAGGCAGAAGTGCTAACCACTAAGCCAACGTGCTACCCACACTAATAATCAGCAACCCTGATCCTCTTCCTATGGATCAGGGTTGCTGTGGATGGATCCCCTCCCAGCACTGCCCCACCAGCATCTCATTTCTTGCCATATGTAGAGTGTGGGCAGAGCGCCATGTTCTACTATTGGGAGTGTAGCGCAAAGCTGTGACATCATAGCTTGATGCCACAATCCCAGCTTTTACCAAAATGGAGAAAAAGCATTTGTCAGCACCACAGGTAAGAAAATGCCAACTGCTGCCCATCCACGTCAACGGACAGTGCATAGTGAGGTGGTCCTGCAATGACAGTAAATACAATTAATTAAATGATGTTACTCATTCAGTGGATTAGGTGTCCCCTAAATCTTGACACCATAGGCAACAATCTATGGTAGCTCCAGCCTCGTAGCCACTTAAACCCCCTGGAATGCAATTAGAATTAATGTTATTGTGGGCTATCTTCAAAGAAAGGACCGAAAATTAGGTCTATGCAACATGAGCAACCTGTCATAAATTATTTATTTCTTCTGAAATGCAAAAAGTATGTTGCATGAGATGCTTTATAAAATAATAACTGCTTTTGACAACTAGATTGCATATCCACGTTGCCTATGCTGCACTGACACAATAAAAAATGGTATCGCATTTTAGATAGTCACCTTAAATTAAACCTTCCAAAATGTGACAGTTCTCCTCTCATTGTGGATTATTGGCGTTTAACTGACAAATATGGGCTCGTGTTACATGTACTCTACATAATACAAGGTTATTAGCTAAATTCATTTTAAAAAAAATGATGTCCGTCTATGTACATTACGTCGTTTAATATTTATAGTGTAACCTTTAATATAAATGCCGTAAGTGAGTATGCCGGCTTTGATGCCCCGGATAGCAATGTGACAGTGTGTATGTCCGGGCATGAGGAGGAAGAGGAGGTGGTTGCTGATGATGATGGTGGGAGAGGAGGAGGTGCTCAGCTGAAGCTGCTGCTAGTGCTCATGACGCAGGAAAAACGCACCGCCGGCCAAAGAGAGACAGTGCGAGACTGAAAAGAGGAGTAAAATAAACGTATTCGCGGAAGAGGAAAAGCACTGCACAGAACACCCGGCCGAAATCAGAAAGAGACGGCCGCTGACAGGCCATTGAATCGGAGGCCTTAAAAAAAAAACAAAAAAAAAAAACAAAACCCAAAAAAACCGGGACTGAGCCTCTGATAGGGAGGAAAGATACCGGCGCGGGAGGCGACGTGAAGAAGTTTTAATGCATTTGAAGTTGTGGGGGAGGACATAAAGGAAGCGAGAAAATTTCCCCAGCCTGCCCGACCGCATCACTCTGCACAGCCTCCACTCATTATCCTCCTATACATTATTTTATATGAATATAGCTGTAACAGCCGGGAGTGTTCACATGTGTCTCTTTTCCTGTACATCTGCACCTCTGTTATGACCAGCAGACTGGCTCTAATTATCTCCAGCAGGAGAGAAGGGCTCACTAGTTTGCGGTGAGTAAATGGCCGTCAGCGGCTCTTGATATACCCGTTTCTGTTCTGTACCCTAGGGGTGTCCTCTTTGGTTGCTCTCCGTTGAGCCTTTTATTTCTGGTTGTATAGGTTTATACCTGCTGCCCCAGTACAAGGAAGAAGGGTGCACCATGTAGAGTACAAATGCTCGGTTAACATCCTATGTGAAATACCAGGGCCGGTCTCCACACTTATGAGGGGAGATGTTACCCTGACCTGTATGACACATGTAGACATATATGACATGTAATAAGAGCGTTATATGTGATACACATTCTGCCTCCACCCTGATCTCTTCCTCCTCTCCGCCTCCCCCTTTTTTTTTTTTTTTAATAACATGATGAAGTGTAAAGGAAAATGGCTGACGTCTCTGCTCTCCCCCATCCTGTCTGGGGCTGACTGAGGATGATCTAGCACTCCTCTTCCTCTCTCCTCCTCCAGGAGCCATTGCTGCCCTCATATTTCTCCCTCCCCTTTGCCTTCAGATCCCATATATTGTATTTATTTCCACTTAACCCTTTGTCTGTAACCTCCGAAAGGGAGGTGAGCGGTATCGACGCCGCTCCCACCACTACCCTCGGCCCTGATCTGTCCCCTTCATACACATATCCTTGTCTGTGTTCTCCTGGCAGGCCAGCATTTCCTCTCTTTCTCTCCCTCCCTCTGCCCTCTCTTTCTCTCCTCCCTCTTCCCTCTTCTCTTCTGCTTTATGCCAAACGCCATTACTGAGGTGGAGTGATTTGGAGGGGGTGGGTGGGGGAAAGATAAGCGAGAGACATGTAGGCCCTGCCTGCAGTTATAGGCCTCTTCATTTATTTAAGTGACAGTCTTGTATCCCTCTTCCTGAAGCTCTCTCAGTGGGTTTTCCTCCCTTGTCCCCTAAAATTCCCTACTCTCCATTAAATACACCCTTCACTTAAAATAAAGACGGAAGCTGCCGGACACGTAAGTAAAAATCAAGTTAGGTCTAGTGCAGAAAAGTCTCGTATGGCTCCAGTCCTGGGTTTGGTGGTTGTCACTCTGACGTTTTTTTGCCGGTGTCATTTTAACCTCTAATGAATAAAACACATTACCAAAGCATTTTGTATGTTTGCAGTTGCAAGTAATATTATCTGTCCTATTCATTCAAATCTGTAGTTTGTGTGTTATTCCTATAGTTTATATTTCTAACAAAGCAATGATATTTATTCCCAAGTGGACATTTTTATCTTCAAACTAAAATTGTCTGTATACTTTATAACCACATTGTTCAGGTCTACAGAACTGCCTATGGTTGATAATACTTTGTATGTTGTAGATATTTAACCAATTAAGTGCTTACCATTTCAAATTGTGTTTGCACACTTACTCCTGGGAATTTAGACATTTCCATGTGTTTTATCTACTATTTCTTGGTCTGTCCTTTTCTGCTGACATTTTTATCTATTTAATTTTATATTAGTAGCTTGTCCTCGGCAAAAATTAAACTTGATATCTAAAGGTCAGTAAATAATGTCTTTATAGCATCTCTAGTGATTTAGCTTCAGGAAGTAGTTGACAGTGTGCATATCTGTTATATATGTAAATATTGTTAGTGTGTTTTAAAGACCATTTGACAGGGGGGAAAAAAATCTCCAAAAAATGTCCGTATTATAACTTTTCTAACTGTCTTGTTAAGCTCTTCTGCAGAGATGTGTTTTAAAGTTCATTATTAGTCTTCCTCTTTTCATCTTTTTGATGAACACTATTCCAGGAAGATGTATTTTAATGTAAGAACGTATACTGCATGATCTGTACATATTTTAATTTTGTCATTTAATGCACTTTAATGTCTTAATAGAAAATTAATTGAGGTCAATAAAGTGACTATACTTTTGTCAATATGTGATCAAATATTTTAAAATCACATTACAGTCAAAACCATGCAGTTTTGTAAAGGGATCCATATTGGGCAGCAAGATTAAAAGTACTGCTGTCCCGGTGGCTAGGGAATCCTTCTGTTGCAGGAGGGGTTCATAAAAGACATTGATTATCATACGACGATCAAGAGTATCTTGGATAATTTCAAATGAATCATAAAGTGTACTTAGTGAAGATATGTATACATTGGTGCATTAGAAAAACCATGTGGGACTGCTGCTAGGGTTCATCTGAAATATGAATCATTGATGTTTACTTTATACACACTGGTCATGCAATGTGCAGAGGTGTTCACTGCGAATGCTGCATGAACCATGGATGTTGTATGCGCTGTGCATGTGTGATTTATCTAGTATTCGTAGTGAATTTTTGCGTGCTGTGCTTGTTCATAGGGCTCAATGATCTCTATTTTTAGTTCAAGTCAAACTGCTGCTCCATGTGAAGGAACACATTGCAGTGGACCATGAGTGCAAGAAAGGCATGTATGTGTCCTAAGAGAGAAGTGCGTACCTCTGTGGTACATGCTAAGCCGACAATAACATTTTGGTTGAAATATGGTTTAACCAATAGGTGTGATGCTGTAATATCATACTGTCCCAAACAGTGTATCACATGCCAGCAATTTTGTAATTAAAAACCTGTGAGCAACGTGCAAATAGTGAGATGGTAGTAATGCACATTTGCAGCTATAAGATGACAACATGTGCCCCCACATATAACAACAAATCAGCCTATGTTCTGATAGACTTGATGCTCTGGAGATGGGGCTACTGTTCAAAGACCACTTCCAGTGCAAGTTCTTGCACGAAGAACAGGGATGTCCTCTGGTAGCCAAGTGCCTTTTTTTTCTGTCAAATAACATTTTAAAATCTGTTTTTACTTTTCACCAAATACTAAAACTTGATATGTCACGTAACAACCCATGAAATGTTTTGTTTTATTATTTATTCAACAAAAATAAGCCAACATAAAGAAGTCATGTGTGAAATATGCTTCAAATAAGTAAAGAATGTAATTTAAGCCAGGTGCTGCTAATCGTGTACACTTCATTATTTGAATATCAGGAAGTGCTACCACCTCTAAATAAAAAAATAAAAGAAGTTGAGCTTTTTGTCAGTTTGGTCTCAAGCTTTTCAGGTTTGTTAACACCATGCCAATGAGGCAAGACATCTGCAATGGTCTAAAGAAATTATTGCTGCTTATCAGTCTGGAAAGCGTTATAAGACCTTCCAATCAATTTAAATTTAAAGTCCATCATTCTACCGTGAGAATGGTTTACAAATGGAGAGCACATCTTCCCAGGAGTGAGTATTCTCAACAAATTCACAGAAAGCTCAGATATATATGTATGATGTGCCAAGAAATTTCAAAGGACCCAAAAGCAACATCCAGGGATCTAATAGATTCTATCAGCACAGTCAATGTTAAATTGCATCACTCTCTATGCACAGGACTGAACAAGTGTGGATTCCGGGATGGATAGCTAATAGAAAAGAAAGCCCCTTCTCTCTAAACAAAACATCACAATACAGCTTAGGTTTGCAAAGTTGCATCTAAACAAAGGCTTGTAGAAAAAATGTTCTTTGTACAGACAAGACCAATGTATAGTTGTTTGGCATCAATGCATAACACCATGTTGTTGAAAACCAACCACAAGGACCTCATTCCAATTGACAAGCAGGGTGGTGAATGTGTGATTTGGGTTGGTTTTGCAGCCAAAGGACCTGGATGCTTCACAATCATTTAGTCCACCATGAGCCATTTTTATATCATAGTGCATTGGTTCCCAACACTGTGGGCCGCTGTGATCTCGCATGGATGCTGAGGCCAGGACTGGTTGTAAGCAAGACGGGGTTCTACTTGGTAATTACTTTATCTTAGGAGGGCCTTAAAAAAATTGTGGAGACCCTAAGGATGCCTTTAATACCACTTTCATACTGCCACCCCGGGTTGTTAACCCGGGATATTGCCGGGGCACAGGGCAGTATAGATAAGAAGATTCCCGGGTCGGGCGGGTTCATACTGCACCTGCCCGACCCGGGTTTTAGAAAAAAAAAAGTGGAAAAAAATGTTTTAATTAAAAAAAAATACATAACAAATGTTTACTTAACTTATTTTCAGCCAGCGGTGTCTCCGGTGCATTGCCGGCTGTCAGGGGGACCTCTGGGTACTAAAATGACGTCATTTCTAATCCATTAGAAATGACGTCATTTTAGTACCCAGAGGTCCCCCTGACAGCCGGAGACACCGCTGGCTGAAAATAAGTTAAGTAAACATTTGTTATGTATTTTTTTTTTAATTAAAATCTTTTTTTTTTTACTTCCCCATTTTTTTTTTTTTTTTTTTTTTTTACAGTATGAATGGTGAGACCCGGGAATTACACGGGTTGCACCATTCATACTGCAGGCGAGCGGGGTCCAACCCGGGAATTACCCCTTGCAAAATCCAGGGTCTAAGTCCCGGGATTTTAGACTCGGGATTTTGTGGTTGAACTATTCATACTGCACCAAGACCCGGGTTTTTTAGCGTGCCTCTGCAAAAACCTGGGTTTTTTGTGCAGTATGAATGGGGTATAACTGAGAGAGTATGGGATCCACTGCCATAGTGTTTTATAGGAAAATTTGAGATTAACTCTCCTACAACTGAACCTTGGATGAAATTGAATCGTGCAACAAGACAATGATAAGCGCGCTAACAAATTTACAACAAGGGTCTGGATACGATGCAAGCAAGAGTTTGGAATGGCTGTCAGGCTCCAAAATATCAATGAACTGAAGCAGTGTTGTAAGGGGTATTATGACAATGTAACATATTAATAAACTTGAATAGAACAAAATGAACAATTGAATCTGTACTTTTGCACATGGCTTTATGTGGATTTTTTGTTCAATAATAGTAAAATGTTTTATGGGTTGTTTTGTTTGATGCAAATTAATAGGGCAGTAATTTTTTTTATTCTACCGAATAATTAAACTAGTGTCTTTATTATGTACTGTATAGCTTCTTTTATAAATCTAAGCAGGGTTTGACAACTTTTAGGTTAGGCCTCATATACACAAGCTGTATTAATCTGGATTTGAAGCGCCGCATTCATCCGTTTTTGTATTCCGCACTAACTCTACACAGTGTATGAATCCTTAGTCTAGTTCAGAAACAGATGGTTGGTGTACAGTATAGATTTTTAAGAAAACGTGTGACAGATCAATAATGGCAAAAAGCTATGCATGCTGTGCTATTAATCCATTATGCATTTTCTTAGAGAACTGTGTACACTTGACTTTTTTTTGCATGGGAGTTAATGATTGCTATGCTGTGCGGAGTTAGTCTTGCACTCATACATGGGTTAATGCGACACTTGAAAGCTGGATAATTTAAAGCTCCTGTAAACTGAGCAGTAGCATGTGTTTACAATAGTTAAATTCTGTACATTTGGGGCTTGCAACCGCCCAACTAACAGTGTCCAACATGTGTCTCGTGTTCATTTTTTTTTTTTAAATACATATTATATATAGCTATAGCTACCTTGAAAACCATTTGTGGCATGATGGTCCTTGGTGCTCGCTATAGTGTGAGGAAGGCACAGTGACTATAGTGACTTCACAAAGTCAAAGTGAACTTTACATACAGCAGAGATATTGTTGGGATATGGTTTTAAAGCAGCTGTTAAATCCTGGTGCAAACAAGACCGTAATAACCTGGTGCCTCAGCTGTTGAGCTACAACTTGTATCGTGCATGTCAGCCAAAGGCTAGCAAGACATGCTCAGATTTGTAGTTCCATAGTAGATGGAGTGTCGCTCTCTGTTCTCGTGTATACACCTTGTTTGTCTACCTCAAATGTACCCCTTAATGTGATTGATTAGGTTTCCATTTTAACTTGTAGTTGTTCTTTTGTACATGTATGACTTCTACTAATATTTGTACTCCCTTTCTCTTTTATTGTGTTTTTTTACTTGTTTTCAGTTAATGTTTATTTCCTATGATATGTTTAGTCTGTCCAGGGCTGTGGAATTTGTTACCTCTTACAAATGATGAAGGGAATTTGCCTAAGTCTCTAAAAGCAAATGTAAAAATTGTTACACAGTCCAACTATATATGTAGTTGTATGCTGGGTCTTTATGGTGCTACTGTGGGATTTTTGTGCCTCCAGTGGTTTTAAAGAGGCTAAATAGTCATATGCTTGACCTGTATGGTGCTTTCATATGCAACTGGTGCCACTATGGGTCTATGTGATTATCTAATTGGTCTACAAGGTGCCATGATGGAGGTTTTGCCTGTATACTACCTGACCAAACACCTGGGTCTCTTCTGATGTCTTTCATTATGCATATAGGCCATGTACAATGATTACTTGTGTCCAGCCTAGGTCTCCAATTTTGCATTGTTACCAATACCAGTTTATTCTGGGGCTTCGGAAGCCTTATGAATTGTGGAGTAGATATGTATAACTTATGCTTGATCTTATGTTACATTTTTTTTGGAATCCTCTTACTTTCTGCAAGCATTCTCTTATATTGTCCTGTACAATTTAACATACTGTTAAAATAATGGGCATGTTCATTTAACATCCATGTAAGGTCTACTGCTGCCTTCAATTGAGAAGCAATGTGTAAAAGTGACATGTGAAATTTATGTGTTTGTTTTCCAATATAAGTACAGCCATGATTTCTCATTTTATGGTTGTGTGGTTGTTTCTATTTGTCCACCACACGGGTAGTCCAGAGGTGGACAAGTGGCACCCTACACAATATGGATTTGAAGCCCTGCCTAAAGAGGAGGCCTTGCGGTACATATGTTCACATGACTGGAGTTTTGTTGACGTTTGTTGCAAAATTGGAATGAAACAATAATTTTATAGCTGTGGTTTCAAAGGCAACAGTTTATTGCAATGCCTAGCACTGAAAAGTTTTATGCTTCCTAGCAGAAGTCCAAGTAATGTTATTTGTTTCAATGGCTCTACTACACTCTGCATTCTAAATTTCTCATTATCTATGGTGCTGTTAAGTAGCCCAAGCAGACTGATCTATTATTTGCAATGTTAGCTTGGGCATTACAGAATATGTGGTCCCAAGGTGTACAAAGTACAGGTAGGCGAGATCATGAACAGATTGAACTCATTTTACATATTCAGTCTTATTCAGGAAATAATGGAGTAATTGCAGTTTTTCATTTGGATGTCTGTGGCTTCTGTTCAGTCAACCTCCAGTTAAGGCATTTAAAATCTCGATGCCTGCTTCTCCAACGTCACTGATCGCTCTTCTTCTAGTGGTCATATGTGGTGTTCCACAAGTGCTGGTGTGAAAGCTTTTAGTTTTGGAGCTTTTAGTGTACATACACGCTTGAATTAAAATTCTTTTTGTGTTTCCAAAGCAAGTTTAAATATGTGTAAAAGGATGTGAACATACAAATCATTGTTCCCAATGAGAGTTCAGGTTTGCATTTTTACTTTTAATTGGCTTTAGGTTTTTGTTTTTCTTTCTTGTTGTACACTTCTTGTTCCATTTCAGTCCATCTGACTTTTGAAAACTTAAATTTTTCTCAATGGAAGCCTGTTATAAACGCAATGAGATATTAATTTTTATTTATAGGGCGCCACAAGGTGTCCGTAGCACCGTACAGGGACAAACAATATCACAGTACAAGGTGAGACAGCACGGTACAATAGACAGTAAGCACAGTAACTCAGGAAGCTCAAAGCACAGCTATTGAGAGGGGCTGGGGGGGGGGGGGGGTAGGGGAGAGGGAATATCCGCATACGCTGGTAGCCTGAGCCCAAGGGGGAGGGTGCGGATGATAGGTAAGAGCCACAGAGGGGTGGAGACAAAAGTGAAAGGGGTGGAGGGCAGAAGGTCCTCGAGGAGGAGGGCTAAGTAGCTGGAGAGCTGAGTTAGAAGTGGTGGAAACAGGAGGAGAGATGGCCCTGCTCAAAGGAGCGTACAATCTAAGGGGAGGGGTAGACAGAAACAAAGGGGAGAGAAGGGGTGAATGGAGGCTGAATCAAGGAAGGGGGGGAGAGGTAGACAATAAGGTAGGTAGTTAAGTGGTAAACTGGAAGGCTTTTAGAAAAATGTGGGTTTTTAAAGCCTGTTTGATATTGCTACGAAATGTTTACATGTTTGTGGCCGGAACAAAACTTCCTGCTTTGTCACTGATGTATGCTTAAAAAATGTAGCAAAAATGCATTTGTAAATTTCTAAAACTCATTTTGATTGTGCAATTTATGTTTTATATGCATTTTTATTTGCATATCAACATGCAATAGAAAAACGCATTGCTAATGCCAGTATGTATGTAGCCTTAGGTTGGTTAATTAAATTAAAAAAAATAAGCAATTGGAGATGAGACTGGTGCTTGAACTTTAGTTTTTTTTCCTTGTGTTTTTTTTTTTTTTTTTTTTTTTCTGCAACCACAATTTATACACACTTGATTAATAGTACTGCTTGTTATGCTGCATTGCTGGCAAGTATACTCCACCCCACGACCCCCCCCCCCCCCCCCCCTCCAAAAAAAATTTACATTTTTTATTTATTTCATTCCTAGTACTAATATAGTGATGCAAAGTGTAACATAACAATGTTGATACGTTCTCAGGGTAAAATAATTTTTATAAATTCTCCCAAAAAGAAGTAGGCTGGATAGTATGATCATTGCCAAGCACTCATTGTGCAATAATCTGTAAAGAGGGCATAAACATGGTATGTGAAGTGTCTGATCTAATCTCATGTCCTTCCCAAACTGCCTCAAATATGTCATATTATAAGCGCTTCCACCATAGTCAACTATAAGATGTGCGGTTGACCTATATCATATGTTACCAGCAATAACAACCACTGCATAATTCTGTTAGTTACAGGGAATGTTATATGGGTTATGCAAGTTACATAGGCTCTGTACCAAGTTTGCACATGGCTGCACACCTCAATTGCAATTTGTTCAGGCTCATCTTCTGAAGACTTTGCATTGGAGCATTTTGACCAAGCGTTATTTTTGTATACATTTCCTACTAGTATATGTGAAACCATATATGAAAGTCTGGATTTTCTCTCCTCGTCCAAGTACTTGCCATGATGACTATGGTCAGTGCTATCAAATACATAATTAAATATGTTTGTCCATGTTCTTTTCCAATGAAATCCCAAACACGCATGTCTTGGGATTCATCTCTTGTTCTACGGATATATTTCCATACGCATATCCAGAATCTATGAACCCCAGGGCACTCCCAGAGCGCTTGTGTGTGTGTGCGCGCGTGCGTAATATAGATGCGCTATATGGACAAAAGTATTGGGCGCTTGACCATTACTCCAACATGGCCTGTAATGATACTGTATTCAAATACATATGATTTAATAAGGAGTTGGTCCCTCTTTTGTAGTGATAACAGCTTCCACTCTTCTTGGAAGGCTTTCCACAAGATATTTGAGTGTTTCTGTGGGAATTTGTGCCAATTCATTCTATAGA